>NW_023425344.1:70102948-70220915 GCF_014108415.1 Molossus molossus | reverse complement strand
ATAAAATCTTAAAAATTAGGGAGTATGTCCTATACATTTGTATATGTACTCACTAAAAAATGCACATTGAGCAGCCACCATTTGTTAGGTAGAAAATAAAATTTAAATGCACTATTTTATTTCCTTGGGCTCAAAGTTTAGCTCACTTATTTCCAAAGCACACAGTATAATATATTGCAAACACTGCAATAAATATTTTAGATAACTTATTTATTAAACATCATGGATAAATAAGTAACATGCAGATCAATTAAACTGGATTAAATTCTCTAATATTTTTAAATTGGATCACAGTAAATATGCTTATTGCCATAAAACTCAAATAACTTAATCTAATATATAACAACTTTTGGTTCCCTAATCATTTTTAACAATTATTAAGCTTTGTAAATTCCTTCATATTTAGTGAAATAGATTATAATTGTTCCTATGGGCAGGTTAATTAAAATTTGGACATAAAAATACATTTAGTATTGCCCATGCTGTAATTTTCTTAGAAAATGGGTCAATGTAAAAGCTGTGATATTGTGTCAGTTTAAAACTACATTTATCTTTGACAATGGTTTGGCCTTTAACATATTTCTACTCTGGCTCATTAATATGTCATCTTTGAAAAATGACTAATTGAAGAATCACGAGATTTGGAACTAAACCTGGATCTGTTAACTGTGTCATTATAGGCAATTCACCTAGTTCCCTCTCCTATAAGAAGCAAATTTTGAACTCAATGGTTTATCAGATTAGTCCCCAAATTGTAAAATTGATTTGATGATATTAATACAGTTCTAGTCTGAGGACTAAATACTACCCTATGTTCAAGTAGGGGACAAGCTCTTTGATTAACTTGAGTTTTTTACTTGTCTAGAGACAAAAGTAATCACATAAGTTGTTTAAATTTTTAAGTTCTGGCTTTTTTAAGCCATTCTTATCATGAGTAAATGTCATTTTAAAAAAAATGAGTAGCAAGACATCCTTCAGTGGGATGTTAAAAAAATCTCAGACTTCAAGTTGTAAAATCACATATTGTGAATGAAATTAATTATCTACAGAATTCCTCAGGGCAGCATTTCTCTGAATGCTGTCTCTAGTTCTCCCACCAGAACCACCAAATCTAAAACAAGTTCCTTAGTGATTTAAATATGAAGTTTGATAATCAAGGCTCTTGGGAAAGTGTTGCTTTGTAAGCAGTGATGGAAGGAATAATATACAATATTAATCTCATCAAAACCTAATACAGGCAAAAAAATAATAATTTAATCAATTACATGACCATATCTGAAAAAATAATTTTTCAACAATTGTCTGACCTGAGTAGGAAACCACCTGAGTATAATGTTGATTGGTGGAAGACTACTAGAGTAGTTGATAGAGTGATTCTAGTCTATTTTGTGATTATATTCCTACAGTGGAGATTAACTCATGAGATTTTTATAGCACAGTATACCAGCCTTTAAGTCTACCTAATTTTATCCAATTACTTTTTCATTTCTTTTTTGCTTAAGTATAGGTGATATATAATCTTATATTGATTATATTAGTTTTAGGTGTACAATATAGTGATTCAACATTATTATACCTTACAATTTGATCACCCACTAATTCTTGTAATCACTGATCACCCTGTAAACTTATAACAGTATTATTGACTATATTCTTCTTCCTGTTTCCCCCAACCTTTCCCTTCTGATAATCACTCCTTTGGTCCCTGTTTCTATGAATCTGTTTTTGTTTTATTTGTTTTGTGTTTAGATCCCACATATAAGTGAAACCATACAGTATTTGTCTTTCTCTGCTTGACTTATTTCACTTAGCATAATACCCTCTAGATGCATCCATGTTGTCATAAATAGAAAGATTGTATCTTTTATTACTGTATAATATTCTATTGTATATACATATTACATCCTCTTCTTCCATTTATCTAGTGATGGACACCTAGGTTGCTCCTCTATCTTGGCTATTGTAAATGATGCTGCAATACACATGGGGGTGCATATATCTTTTTAAATCAGTGTTCTCATTTTATTTGAGTAAATACCCAGAAGTCTAAATTGCTGGGTTGTATGGTATATATATTTTTATTTTTTTGAAGAATCTTTGTACTATTTTGCATAGGGGTTGCACCAGTTTGCAATCCAACCAAAAGTGCACAATAATTTCCCTTTCTCCACATCCTCGCCAACACATTATTTGTTGAATTTTTTATAAAAGTCATTCTGACTGGTATGAGGTGGTATCTCAATTTTGTTTTGATTTTCATTTCCCTGATGATTAGTAATGTTGAGCATCTTTGCATGTCTGTGCAGATTACATGATAATATGCATAGAAAACCCTAAAGAATCCACCAAAAATCAATATCATTAATAAAAGAATTCAGTAAAGTAGCAGAATAAAAAATTAATATACAGAAATTTGTTGTGTTCCTATGCACTAATCACAAATGATCAGAAGGGGAAATAAAAACAATCCCATTCACAGTTGCATTAATAAAATAAAATACCTAGGAATAAACCTAACCAAGGAAGTAAAAGACCTGTAGTCTGAAAACTAGAAGGCATTGAAGAAAGAAACTAAAGACACACATACTTTGAAGGATATACTGTGTTCATGGGTTGGAAGGATTGATATTGTAAAATGACAATACTACCCGAAGCAACTTACAGATTCAATGCAGTTCCTATTAAAATATCATTTCATTCTCAAAACCAGAACAAATATCCCTAAAATTTATATAGAACCACAAAAGACCCTAAATAGTCCAAACAATATTGAGAAAAGAGGACAAAGTTGGAGGTATCATGCTCCCTTATCTCAAATTATACTACAAAGTTATAATAATCAAAACAGTATGGTACTGGCGTGCACACACAGACAAACCAGACACATAAATCAATGGAACAGAATAGAGAACCTGGATATAAACCCTCACTTATATGGTCAACTAACCTATGAGAAAGGAGATAAAAGTATACACTTGACTAATGACAGTCTCTTCAGCAAGTAGTGTTGCAAAATCTGGACAGATATATGCAAAAATGTAAAAGAGGAGAGGAGAGGAGAGGAGAGGAGAGGAGAGGAGAGGAGAGGAGAGGAGAGGGGAGGGGAGGGGAGGGGAGGGGAGGGGAGGGGAGGGGAGGGCAGGAGAGGAGAGAGAAAAGAAAAGAAACTGGACCACTCTATTATACCACACACAAAAATAAACTCAAAATGGGTTAAAGACTTAAATGTAAGGCCTGAAACCATTAAAATTTTATAAACAAACACAGGAAATAAACTATTTGACATCAGTGAGTAATATCTTTTTGGATACATCCCCTTGAGCAAGGGAAACAAAACAAAAATTAAAAGATAAAAAACAAATGAGCCTGGCCGGTGTGGCTCAGTGGTTCAGCATCAACCCATGCACCAAGAGGTCTCCAGTTCGATACCCAGTCAGGGCACATGCCCAGGTTGTGGGCCAAATCTCCAGTGGGGGGCATGCAGGAGGCAGCCAACTGATGTTCTCTCTCATCAGTGTTTCTCTCTCTCTCTCCCTCTCCCTTCTTCTCGCTCTAGAATCAATAAAAAAATAATTAAAAATTGGACTACATCAAACTAAAAATTCTCTGTCCAGTGAAGAAAACTTTCAACAAAACAAAAAGGCAACCTACTGAATGGGAAAAAAAATATTTGCAAATGATATATCTAATAAGGGACTGATATCACACAACTCAATAACAAAAAATAAAATATCCTATTGAAATATGGGCAGAGAACATGAAAAGACATTTCTCCAAAGAAGACCCCATTACTTCTTTTTGTGGCTGAGTTATCATCACTTATAGACTTAAATACATTTACAGACTTTTCTACAAAGAATAATGTGCTAATAGAGCATGTGAGTGGTGTTTTTCCTAGAAATAATATTTCTGTAAGTCAGTAGATTATTACTCTGTTTTAGAGTTGTTACAATTTTTTATTATTATGAATTAATCACCAAAATAGTTCTCTGAAAATCCTCACAAATTGTAGGATTGGAACTGGGACAATGAGACTCTATCTAGGCAATTTCCCCAAGTAATTCTTTGCTTTTCCTCTGTAATATTAAATTCTGACTAAATTTACCTATTTTAATTTGTTGCATATCTTTTTTTTTAATCCTCACTAGAGAATATGTTTTTATTAATTTTTAGAGGTAGAGGAAGAGAGAGAAAAACATTGATTGGTTGCCTGCCTATATGTGCCCTGACTGGAAGTTGAACCCAAAACCTAGGTATGTGCCCTGACTGGGAATCAACCCACAACCTTTTGGTGCATAGGATGATGCTCCAACCAACTGAGCCAACTGGCCAGGGCTGACATATATCTTAATATTAGATCTAATCAATGTCTCCAAATTTATAGACGAACTTCCCATATTTTCTTTTTCTATTACCCCATCAAGGATAAAATCACAGGTATCAGCACTGCTCTTTTACTCTGCAAAAACATGTAATTATTTCCTTTCATACACATGCAGGGTCAACCCATGCACATCTGGTTACCAGTCCTTGCAGTTTGTAATAAATACAAAGAGCTTTCTGGACAAGCTGTATGTCATGGGTTCACTTCTGTATTATAAGTGCTGGATTTACAATGACTACCTGGCCTCTGGGGTTTGGAATTTTATTTCATTTCACTTTTAACCACATGATTTTAGGTCCCAAGTTTATTATGATATGCTTACTATTGCCTTTTTAAACCCTAGATAAATATAGCCCTAGTACCCTCTTGGGTGAGGTCCTCTTATCTTCAACTTAGGAGATATTTCCTAATTCTCATTGCCAGATGAAAGCATCTTCAGACTCAACCAATATGCCTCAACAAAGAAGCCAATGAAAGCAATATATTCCTGTATGTTTTGAAAGAATTTGATTACAGGCTGAATTAAAAATATTCTAGGTTCATGATTTGTTCACCATCAATGGTGATTCATGTCAGTCTCTTAAAAAGCATATGCTTGTATTGTCTCTATCGCTTGACTATTCAGGGAAAAGTATATCTTGTACATGGCTGTGCCAGGAAATACACTAAGAAACTCAATTAGTGAGAATGTTTGAGATTTCACTAAACTCATCAAGCGGATTATGCTCTTCAGAAGATTGATTTTGTATGGTGTATCAAGCGTATTATTATTGTTAAAATGCTTATATAACAGTATGAATACAAACTTGCATGACCTTACCCCCTTAGATTAGAAATAGCTCTGCAATTCTCATGTACTAACAGAGTCTATGAAATATATAGAACAATTTGTGAGACAGTAATTACTTCAATATTTCAATTTTCTGACTCAACTGCTAAATATTTTTCATGAATAAAGATCCAAGAGTTTAGAATTGGCGAGGCCCTGCCAACATGCTCAGATGCCCCGCTCTAGCCTAGTCGGTCACCATCTTTCCATAGTGGCCATTCTATGGACAGCCAGCTCATCAAGCCAGTGCTAACTCTAGGGCCTGGTTTTCTTAGATCTCTTTTCTTTAGAGAGGTCCATTGATGCCTTTAATAAAGTAACTTAGAAATTTTGTTTAAAATAAAGATTGCCAGATCCACCTAACTTTGTAGAACCAAAGTCACAGGGTAGGATTCATTGTGTCTGCATTGTAAACTGCCCTCAAAGTAATTTTTGTTCTTTTTTGTTAATCCCCATCCAAAGATATTTTTTCATTGATTTTCAGAGAGAGAGGATGGGAGGAAGGAGGAGATGAAGGGACAAAGAGAAACGTTGATGTGAGAGAGACACATTAATTGGTTGCCTCCTGCATGACCCCAATCGGGGCTGGGCATTGAACCTGCAACCCAGGCATGTGCCCTTGACTGGAACTGAACCCATGACCCTTTGGTGCATGGGCTGACACTCTAACCACTGACCCACACCAGCCAAGGCTCAAAGTGATTTTATCATGTACACCACAATGTTTAAAATAAGTCAAGTACTAAATACCAGAGACTGAAATTTCCATTTGAGATCATTTTTTCCCTTTAGCTTCCTCACTGAGAATAATTTGTATGTTTACCCCATGGTCTACTTCAAGATTTGACAAAGAAAAAGTTTGTCTCCTAAGCAGATATTATCATCACATATAAAATAAAATTCTGAAGTATAATAGACTAAACAGTAAATGATAAAACAGGAGAGGGAATAATATAATAAAAAAAGTGATTATGGTAAATTTTTAAAACACTCATTATGGTAAAAGTCAGAACAAAAGAGAAATTATAGAGACACAGGTTAACAGTTTACCCAAAATTACTACATAAAAGTCATATTTTATCTGGGGGGTAAAAGGAGAAACATCTGTAACAAAAATAAATTAATAAAAATTGGAGGAATAAAAGCATATTTTATATGCAGGATGAGGCTGGGGTGATGACAGCCACTTGGGCAAAGTGAAAATTAGGTGAAACTTGCTAATTCTACATGTGGGATATTCCTAAGAGGTTGTAAGTTACTTTGGGAGTACCTGCATCAATTCTCATCATCCCTACTTATTATTTAGAGAAAACACTCAGCCCACTTTAATAATTCTGACTCTTGATATGTTATTCAAAATGTGTCTAACTCAAAGATAGTTGTTGCCCTGGCAATAGAAAAAAGCATTCTATCAGTAACAGTTATGTTTCACCCATTATAAAACACAGTTATATTTTGATCCAGAAGTACCTGAAATAATCTTTTTCAATATTTCTGATCATTCTAGTTTTAGGAAAAACATAGTTATATTTATTTCTTATAGTTCAATATTATTAAATCACACATGAGCAAGCATTCATGAAGAATTCAAAAGAATGCCTCCTAATATTTGACCTGATTACTCCCAAATAACCTCAGTACAGCTTCTTTAACAGGCCTGTCCTCTATTAAGAAAAAAAAAAAAATTAGGCTGTCTTACTTTGGAGAAGTCCAGGACATGAACCTTTATTTTAAACTATAAAAAGATATGTTGATTTTTGTCCCAATTTAAATCTAATTCATCACAAAGCTAGAATGGAAATTAGACAAATAAGATAAAATAAAGTAAAACTTAGAACTTAGTTTGTTCCATATTTTTCCTAAATTTCAACAATGTGTAGTTATCTAATATAGGTTGGAGCAAAATAAATAAAAAAATAAAAAACCACAAGACTCTGAGAGCAGGTAGATGTTCAGTTTTCTATTTCTTCTGAGTACATCAAGAATTACCCACAATTTCAATGTTTTTAAGAACTACTGTATATATTTGAGGTTAAGAAGTCCTGAACTTTGAGTAATTTATGTAAAAATATGCTACAAATTTTAGCTTGTTTATTACAAGTCTATCATGCATCAATATTAATGGGTATTTGCCTCATAATAGACTAGACTTAAGAGATAAAATAGCCAGGACAAAAGATAATAAATTGCTTATATAGTGCTTATTATAGAGTAGATACTCATTTAAATATTTGATGTATATAAACTCAATCTTCACATCATCCTTATGAGGAAGATACTATGTTTTTTTTCCCACTTTGCATGTTAAGAAAACACAGCAAGAACATGATGGAACCATAATTCAAAGCCTGTCAGTCTGACTCCAGAGTTTGTGCTCCTAGCCACTCAAAAGGGTTGATTAATTCCATAAAGTTTGGGGCTAATCATATGACAAATGACTATTGAATTTAACAGGAACATTGATTACATGAAAATTTCTAGATATGCATGATGAAAAGTCTACAAGGCATGCCAATGAGCACTGGAGGAACTTGGAACATCAGCAAAAAAAAAGTTTAAAGTTTTCACATATTTGATAGAAAGAACTGAAGAGAGATTAAATTTATTCAAAATATAATATCACTAAAACAAATGTTTTAAAGTTCTTCCTATAAATACTCAAAATTCCATCTGGATTTACAAATGGCAAGCAGTACAAGTTATGCCTAAATAACTGTGTAGTCTCCTGTTCCACAAGTTATTTTATGCTATTCAAATTAAGTTTGTACTTTCGAATTAGATAAAATCCATCTTGTACCCTGCAAAATATAACTATTTCTGGCTTTTAGGCCTTTCTACGACCTCTGCTTCATTGGTTTTGGATAGTTAACCTCTAGCTGAGCTACCTGCTCAGCCTCCAGGATTTATTTTAATTGAAACATCTATTTGAGCAATGACAGAAAAAGAAAAAAAAACAAAAACAACAAAGCACACACATTGATGGGTATCTTCAAAGAATTAAATTAGAATCAGAGTAAATGTTGAATAGTGAGATTGAACTTCAAAGGTTTACAATTCTTGTTGATCGAAGCTAATGGAAGAAGAATGAGAGGGCCGTGCACAGAGACCTGACTGGAAACCTAACGTGAAGCTGAAATTCTCAAGGCGCTTCTGACAAGTGGGTTTACACGACTGAAAATTTAAGGTATTTCCTCTACCCCTATCCCCCCCCCCTTTTTTGAATTTGTACTTTTTGTTTACTGTTGGAAAATATTCTTTAGGAATATAAAATGAGAAAACAATATATTTGCATTTCTAGAAAAGTTCATTGAATGCTTGACAGAGGAAATGATATATTAAAAATGTAGGTAATTGATGATGTTTATTTTGAATGTAACTAGCAATACTTTCACTAAATTAAACATTTTTAATATGTCCAATTTTTGTTATTTTATAGAGGTCACATGCTACATCTATAGAAGAAGGTAGAAAAAAAGAACACATTAAAATGTACTCTAAATGATGCATGTTTGTCATTAAAGTACATTTACAGGCTAAAAGACCATTTGGTGAGAACAGAAGATATATTTACAGTTTTCTTTTGTTTAGCTTATAGGTTGGGCTATTATTTTAGTATTTGAGTAAACCGATGGGGTGCAAATTATCAACCTTTCTATAAGACAATATTGTTCAAATTAGTAAAAGGGAAAGTTAGCAAAGAGAAAAACCTTAATAGCATTTTATTGGTGTATTCTGATAATGACCTAATCAGCATTTACACAAACTTATTCTTTAAATAGGATATTAGGTTTTGTGCTTGAGAGATTAGAGGAATGCATTCCATTCAGTAATGTAAGTAAAATCCCTGCTCAGCGACTCTTCTTGAATTCCAACAGGATGTTCATTAGTGAGGACACTTACCTATAAACAATTATTTCATTACGTCTTTCATTTCACCTTCCAAAGGTGTTATCTCTAAGACACGTATTTAATGAAATAAAATGGCGTTGCTTTTTTTAATAAGAACTGCTGAGAGACCATGACCAACAAGTACAAATTAATCTCTTCCAAAGGTTTGGTCTCTTGGAAAAGTGTAATTTCTCATTGTTTTGGAATAGAATAATTCACTGTCTCCTTGCTTCCCTTTCTCCCTCTGGTTCATAAAAATAAGATGCCTTATATTTTAAATTTAAACAGAATAGAATATAAAGTAACCAATAAATAGATCTTTCTAATGCTTTCAACCCCAAGTAGCTAAGAGTTCTACTCCTCAGAGATTGCCAATCATAATACTTTCTAGAATATGCTTCATGGAATTTTTGTGCATATATGTCTATGTGTATGTATACACTTTTACACAGGATAAAACTACATATACCTTCCATGTCTTAAAATTATTTATATCAGGTAATAGAGATCTATGTCAATTTTCTATCAGTTACGTTAAAAGTTCACTGTAAAAGCAACCCTTTCTTAAAAGGTTCAGTTTGGAGAAACACTCAAATATCAGGATACATACTTTTTTAAATGTTGACAATAAAATTGTGTATTTAAAAATTAAGTTATCTTAATTATGTTCTGAATAACTTAATATATGTTCATGATAAAAATATTCAATAGTTATAAAAAAATTAAACCATGAAAAACAGGTTTCCTTCCTATTCCTGTTTTCTAGCTACACAGTTCCCTTACCCACAGCAACTGGTTATGAGCATATTTATATTTTTATATATCTGCTTTCTGTCAAAATGATAGCATATTATATACACGATTCTGCACCTTTTCCATGCAATAGATTTCAAGGATAGCTCTATATCACCACATCTGACCCACCTGATCTGTTCCAAAAAT
Source organism: Molossus molossus (assembly GCF_014108415.1). Lineage (NCBI taxonomy): Eukaryota > Metazoa > Chordata > Mammalia > Chiroptera > Molossidae > Molossus > Molossus molossus. The sequence goes on along the minus strand of NW_023425344.1, from coordinate 70,210,872 downwards.
GCAGGGCATTCTACTAAATAAACGTTAAGATCATTTATTGAGACTTTCACATCAATAGGCATAGAGATCATTTCCAAACTTTTATTACTGAAAATACCCCACTCAACATTATTACATATACATTATTTCACATGTGTGAAACTGTATTTATATCCGAAGTATAAATTCCCTGAAGTGAAATTGGAGTCATTATATACACATTTTTTATTTTAAAATATATTATTAAGTTGTCCTCTATAGAAAGTTATGCAACTTAAACTTCTGCTAGTAGTTCCCATAATCTTGCAAAAACAAATAATTATTAAACTTTTTAGTGTTATAATTGAACTAAATGATATTTCTCTATATATTTGTCATTTACTCTTGTTGTTGTTACTCCTCACCCGAGGATATTTTTCCATTAATATTTAGATAGAGTGGATGAGAGTGGGGGTGAGAGAGAGAGAGAGAGAGAAAGACATTGATACATCGATGTGAAAAAGACACATCAATTGGTTACCTCCCACACGACCCTGACCAGGCCAGGTATCGAACCTGCAACCCAAGTATGCCCTTGACTGGGATTTGAACCTGTGACTTTTCGGTCCAAGGACCAATGCTCTAACCACTGAGCAAAACCAGCCAGGGCTTGCTTTTAATTTTAAATGAGGCTGACAATTTTTCACATATTTGAGATCTTTTTTAAAATCCCAAAAGCTTTTGGTCTAAATTCAAGAATGTCTGATAGTGAAAAAGAAAGCACAAGCTTTTCTTTTTTTTTTTTTTTTTTTGCTTGGTATGACTTTTACTATCCAGACAGGATTATGATTTTAAATATTAAATGCAAATAGAACTACAATATAAACTTCACATAATTTCATACATTGAACTGTATCATGCAAAATGTCCTTAGAGTCAGTATTTATATTTTTTACCTTTTTGATTGCATGTCCTCTCTCCTTCTCCCACAACTTGCATCTACAGGACCTTCTCCCCCCTCACCAAGTCATCCATGAGAAAGCCTATATGCATCCTGCATTTTCTTCCATATTTCTCAAGCATATTTATTCCTTGCTGTCTCTCTCCCCATCTTCTCTTTCTCTCATTATATATGAGCATTAAAAAATCAAATATAAATTATACATAAGATTTAAAAAATTATGACCACTGTTTATCAAATAAAATCATTCTATATTCACGGTTTTCACACCATATCTTATGGAAAACACTGAGTCAAATGACATACCTGTAAATTAATTATTAAAATATTGTTAAATAAATAAGCCATCTTTATTTAGGTTCTATCCCTTTTAATGTCCATTTACCTTCTTCTTTTTTTTTTTTAATCTTTGCAGTATACTTAGTTCCACAACAAGTACCCTTATACATATATCTTTATGTATGTGTACTTTTAATTTTGTGGTAAAGATTTCTAGGGATAAAATTGCTTGATCAAATCTTTTATATTATTAGATGTTGACAGACTCTTTCCAAAATGACTAGAGCAATTTATATTTTTACCAAAAATATATGAGTATCACCTTCTTTGCACCCTAACAGCAACAGATAATTGAGATTCTACTGAATTTTTGCAAATCTGATGGATAAAATGTAAAATTTCACTGTTTATTTCTTTTGTTTTCTCTGAACACTAGTGAATTGAAGCAGGATTTTTATGTCTTATAAACAGTTTATAGCCCAGCCATTGTGGCTCAGTGGATTGAGAGTCATCCCATGAACTGAGAGGTTCCGGTTCAATTCCTGGTCAGGGCACATGCAGGTGTTGTGGGCTTGTTCCCCAGTAGGGGGCGTGCAGGAGGCAGCCAATCAATGTTTCTCACATTGATGTTTCTATCTCTTTCTTCCTTTCACTCTAAAAAAATCAATAAAAACATATTTTAAAAATTAAAATGTTTATAATTATATTTTAATTTGTGCTCAATAACAAGCATCTTCCTTTTATTAATGGTTTTACTCGTATATATGTGAAATTTGGTCATAAACCTTTATGTTTCAAAGGCTTCTAAAATTTTTTTATTATGTTTCACCTTATGTGCTATTCTTACTTTTCCTTGTTTTATGTGGATTTTCTTTCTGTACCCTCAACAATGTTATATAGACAGACAAACAGATAGATAGATATCATATACCATGTACATAATATAATTAATTTGCAACTTCTTAAGAAATAATTTTTTAACCCCTTCAATGAGCAATTAGAATACGTTCAATTAGGCTTAGTCTATTTTCAATTTCACTGTTTTACCCCATCATTCATTTGGTTTAAGTGAGTATATATAGTTTTTCTCAGTGTTTACCTTATATCTGTAAACATAGTTATAACTGTAACATTTTATTTAGCCAGTTGTTTTTTGACTGTGAAAAAAATGACTGTCTCACACTTTCCTCTTCCCGCCTCCCCACAACTTTGTAAGCTATCTAACTGTTTCACTAAAACTCCATGTAATTATGAGTATTGTGTAATCACATAGGTGCTGTTATTCTTGCACTACACTTAAAGGATTCAATCACTGTATCATTTATCTGGTGTACTTTCTCAGTCAATGCTGGCTGAAGTTCATTCTCTGGACATTTCTTATCAGTCTGTGGCAAATGTCTCCGTAAGGGTTCAAATGTTCAAAGTCTTTTGTTTGTGGCTTTAGTACTCTAATGGATATTTGGCTTCGCATAACAAACTTTTAGAAATTTGTAAGAATCCTCTGAATTCTAAAATTGAATGTCATTAGACTGAAATTTGAATATAAAATATTTTTTGTCCCTTCAAATGACTCGAGAATTTTTTCTAGAAGTTCAAGAGTCCTCTATCTAGCCTAGGCATCTATGTTATTATTTCTTAAATTCTGTGATTTAACCTGTATATCTAGAAATAATATATTTATGTTTTATCATTCGTGCTCTCTTTTGCAGGTTGTTTAGTTTGTGATACAGTTTCCGAGGTCATATTGCCCACGAGTATAATTCTTCCTATTTTATTTTGAAGTTTCATGTAAGCAGTTTTGTGTGTGACTGGGTCATTTTAGCCTTTGCCTATTCTTAGCCACCCGAGACCGGCAGCCACGTGCCACTCACAGGGCAGATGTCTTGTGTTTGCTACACCCATGGTGAGTCAACATGATTTATTCTGTTGTACCAAGCCTCTCCCTGCCAAAGCAGTTATAGAAAGCTCCCAAAGCTAGCTCGTTCAGCTTCCTGATGTTCCAAATAAAAGACTGTTGTCTTTCCTGCTCGAGATTTGTAACAAACGTGAAAGAATTATGCTCTGCTGGTTTTGCTGAGACCAGCATCCCAGGTTCAGCCAACAGCTCTCCTCAGAACCCCGTCTGACCTTCAAGGCATTTCTCGACTCTTCATCATTTGTTTCAGTTCGCTGATACAGATGGACCTTGTTTTATACATAATTGTATATATTTTTTCTTGCTGTTATTTTTTGCCTGCAAAGTGAGGGGGTAGATTCCATTTACAATCAAAAATTAAATAATGAAAAGCTTTGTACAGGCCATATTGCTACTTAATAAAATATATTAGGAAGGATGAAAATACTTTTTGTAATAAAAATGTAACAATGATCTTATTCTTTCTGCTATGTAATGGATTCTATATTTGATTTAGAGTAGGAATATAGCTCCATTAGGATACATATATTTTAAAGATGTACATTTCTTTAAAATTATTTTGTCTATTTTCAGATTGTTATCTTTAATCAGCTTTTATTGTGCTGATGTAAAATTCAATGGTATACTTTATGTAAGAGGCTGAAAATAACTTAAAATTTTAGTGTATATATATGTGTGTGTGTCTATGCATGTGTGTTTCATTTGTAAACAATTTTGAAAATACCTTTTTTTAAACAAAGAAACAGGTTTTTTGTTTTTTTGTTTTTTTTTAAATCCCCTTGGAAAAAACATGTTTGTTAGTTTTTAAGAATACTGGATAATTATTCTATTTAAAATTACACCTTACTTTGCCCTGGCCAGTTTGGCTCAGCGGTTAGAGAATCAGCCCACAGACCAGAGTTCTGGGTTCGGTTCCTGCTAAGGGCACGTACCTCAGTTGCAGTTTGTCCCTGGCCCCAGTTAGGGTTGTGTGGGTGGCAACCAGTCAATGTGTCTCTCTCACATTGATGTTTCTCTCTGTCTCTCTTCCTCTCTCTCTCTCCCTCCTGCTCTATCTGAGGATAAATACAAAAGTGTCCTCAGGTGAGTGTAAAAATAAATAAATAAATAAATAAATAAATAAATAAATAAATAAATAAATAAATAAAATTACACCTTACTTTAAGAAACCAAGTAGCAGTATTCCCCAACATAAGTTTACTCAAATTATGACCATTTTTAATTCTTCTTAAAATATTTTCTGTTCCTTTCTCTGTTCAGTCTAGGGTTTTGTTTTTTGTTTTTATTTGTTTGTTTGTTTAGTGGTTGGAGAAGGAGCAGAGAATATCCATGGGCTTGTGAGTAAACCTGGCTGGGGACAGACATGTATTAAAAATTCACAGGGCTGCTAATGTAAGAAGAAAATACTGATTGGCTGAAATTTATATCCTAAAAACAAAACCCAAATAATTGATGAATCTACATATTATCTTTTAATGTTTTCTCTTTGCTTATATACACAGCCTGCCTTATTCACACTGATCCCGTTATCAAATGCACAATCCTTAACCGTCGGAGTTAGAGAGTTGGAGATATTTTTTCTCAAACTTGACTGAATATGTGGTATCTTTTAAAGAAGCAAGCAAACAAGCATAGACATGATTTTTAGAAGCTGCAATTTAAATAAATATTTTCCATTGCAAAGCAGACATTTTGTCTTCATAGATATTCACACCAGAATTTATTAAAATCAAGATTCAACCTCAAAAATAAATGCTCTCAAGTTCTTCTCTGAGTTAAAAAGTGGACTCCGGTTAAGAGAAACCACTGTGTCATTTATTTACTCTATTTTCTATTTGCTGGTTTTCTTAGTTTCTTATTAAATAGTGTCATTTTTTAAAAATTATAACTATCTTCAACTACTTTAAGGTATACACATTGTGAACTAGTATATAAACCTAGTATTTATGTATTATACGTTTTAGAAAACTGAAAATAAATTGTAGAAAACATTCATTAATAATTTCCTATGTAATGGCATTCATATTTACAAAGATAAAATAATGGGTCACTACATCATTTATCAGCTATAATGTATTACATTTATAGGGAGTAACTTTGGAACATTCAGGTATACAGGACTTTGCTAAAAGCTTCATATAGATCATTTCATTTAATCCTCATATTTGCAAGCTCCAATAAGTAATTCAAATGGACCTAGATTATCTAACAGCCTCACATTGAGAAAAGAAGGAAGAAAAATAGATGCTGAACTTTGTTCAAATACACGGAACAAACCCAGTACAGTGGGTGTCTGCAGCACTCCTGTCCAGCCCTTCCAACACTGGTGCCTGCAAGCCCTACAGACGTAATCATGATCCTTCCTCTATTATGTTTCTCTTCAAAAAATTTCCTCTTTTTTCCATCTTGCCCATAATCTACATCCTTACTAAATTTCACTTATGCTTTCCCAGGCCACCTGAGCCAGACTGATTTTTTTTTTTTTCCTTTTGGGAATTATTATAGTACTTACTAGTTTTTCAAAATCATTCATTCACTCCTATCACATGTCATAATTATTATTTGGTTTATTTATTTTTTTTTCCATTCTTTTTTTCTATTCTAAGTTCTGTTTTCACAAACGAGATGAAGAATCTTGTCTGAAATATTTATGGGCTGTATTTGACAGTGATGGTTTGCTAACTGCAGCGTACTTCTCAGACACGTCTTCAAAATCTATTTGATTTTCTGAATAAGATTTCCTTAGTAAATAATAGGAACTCATGATCTATTTCTACTCTTTAGTATGTTTTTGCTTTTTCTTTCCTGCTTGCTTGCTTGATTTTTCTTCTTACCTTTTGTTTTGTTTGTTGTTTTGTTTAATAGAACTAATATTATTTGAAGGAGAAAGCCTATTCTAGATTTCTTTCAAGTTTTCCAAATTTCTGAGCATGTGGTAAGTTAAACAGAAATAGACCTCATTTTAAATATTCAATGTTGACGTATCAGTGAAAATCTCATAAACCATAAGAAACAGTCATAAATTTTGACCCCAGGATAGCATTGATTACATGCTACAGTACATTACATCTCTACTTTTCCTGGGTCCACTCTGAGGTTGTCTCCTATAGCAGCCAGTAGCCACACAGAGCTATTTGTTTTTAGATTCATTAACATTAAAAAATGTAGCTTACCAGTTACATTTAAGTGCTCAGTAGTTATCTATGTCTAGCAACTCCCACACTAGAGAGCACAACATGAATGTTTCCATCATCATGGACAGTTCTGTGGGGCAGCAGTGCCTGAGGGGTGGGTTGTACAGCTCAAGGTAGTCTAGTCTCCTTTCAAGGTCAGCACCTTCCTAGCAACTGCAAAGTAGCAACTCGGCTTTCCAGTTGAATTTAGAAATGTATGCCCTACATTCAAAAGCATTATGAATGTTACGATAGAAGAGTTGTTTGAGATTATTATGCAAGGTCTTCTCAGGAATCAAAGGTATGGTACAGGGAATACATAAAATCCTAAGGAGTATTGATTTCTATTCTTTATTTGTTGAAAAATGTACCTGTCAGTTAAAGTTCCTTGAACTACAAATAATAAAAACTAAATTTTCCTAGTTTAAGTAAAAGGGGGCCACGGTAGTGTTTCAGCAAAGATTTGCAGATCTCAGGGGTGGTAAATATGGTTACTGGACTGGAGAGGAACTGGAGCCGGGTATCGGACACCAAGGTGCTACCCTGCTCTCAGCCTCTTTCCATCTGGAGCAGCATCCTATCTGCTCTACTCTCAGCGCACATGCTGCCTCCTTGCTGGCGCCCTGCAGCCAGGACCCTGTGCTTCTCCACGCACAGGATCCCCACGACCAGCCCCCAGTTGCAGCTGTGCCTCCCCCTCCACGTTTTCTCTCTCTCCCTCTTCACATCTGTGTGTGCAACTGATACAATATAAAATTAATTATTTTCCTGCTTTTCTTCATAACAATATTATTATGTACATTTTCTACACAATACACGCATTAGAATACATCATATCCGATAAGCCCAGAATATTTATAGTAAAATACAATAATTCATTTATAATCTATTTTCTTAACATTACCCCCCATTGGACAATATGTTGTATTCCAAATTTGTTTTTATAAATAATGCTCTGTTCTACACTGCACCACACTGTACTCTAGTTATATATTGATGGTTAGTTTCTAGCATTATAGTGTATGTACAGTGACTTCAAGGACTCTATGACTTGATCATATCCATATCCACATGTTTGGCAGTGAGCTTAAACATCATTAAACTTAATTTCAAATGTATGACTGAAATACCTGATAAAAAGACAGTAACTACTTTGTAGATCAGTTCAAACTATATCTATATGACTTAATAGAGCATTATGGTAATAAGAAAAAGAAAGGTATTAAAATTTTATTACCTGAAAACATATAACTGAGTTCTATTTTCCAATTCATGCACAGGGATTTTTCATAGCATTGATAATACATGAGTATTAATTGAACTCAGAGAATGCTCATAACTTTTTATTTAAAGCTCTTAATATTATAAATCTGTTCAATAAATGTCTTTGGTTTAATCAGTGCTATCTATGTCCTCTCTAGGAAGGAATATAGAGGAAATTCTGAGTGACAGACTGTAATCAGCCAAACAGAGCATTTGAACTTCAATATTTACACAGTTTTTGTCAAAGAAAATCATGAATATTTACTTAAAGGAATTTTGTATTTATACTGAGACAGCAGAAGCTTATTTTTTTATGTATAGTACAAATGAACTTACTTTATAGCAATGACTATTGAGATGTTGGAAGCAATCAATTGTATTACAATAGGGAATATTTTAAAAATAGAAATTAAAACTATCATTATTAAAAGTCTGACATTAGTTTGACAGAGTATATAAGATGCTATATAAAATAAGTATCATTGCTTATTTTTATATTTTTTATCTAATAAAATTTTAGGAATTTGCTTTATCCCCTAGAGATAATAATTTATATACCTAAATTTATATATCTGAATTGAATATGTCAATTAATTTTGGGCCACACTCAATTACTCCTATATACCTTATATATTAATTGACTCAAGACTGAGCACCTGTTTCAGCAAGAGAAATTCACCTATAGCCTAAATTCATCCAAAAGTACTACCTCTTCAATAGTTGTAATTAGGTAACTATACAAATAAGTATTTTCTGTAAATGTAACTGTCGCCGTAAACCAAGATCAGTCTTTTAGGTCCCTCTCTCGGGTGACATGTTTGGAAAACAATTCATGGTCAATATTAGTTTTACTATCTGTGTGTGTGTGTGCGAGCGTGCATGTGTGTGGCACGTGTGTGGAAACAGAAGCTTTGTGCCATGCTGAGATCTGAACAATAGAGGAATATTGGAAGCTGTTTGAGTGACAAAAGGGAGAAAAATAAAAGAATGAGTCCCAGAAATTAGAAGGTTGAGGACTTGAAAGCGAGAACTGTAGTATCTAGTGAGAAAATCTAAGTTTTGCTGTGTGAAGTGGAATATGACCGTCTGCATAGTTACCTGCATTGCATGCATGTGTATAATTTTAGAGATGGATTGCTTTTCAGGTTGATGACTCAGGGTGAGAGCAAAAGCCACCCAACCATCCTGGTGATCTCAGAGTATTCTGGAAGGGATAAAGCATGTCTGGTCAAGGCTAGAGGAAGTAATGTGAGAGTCAAAACCACGTGAAGAAAAAAGTCCACATTTTGAACAAACAGAGGAAGGCGATCCTCCCTGCGGACAATGGGTCAGACAGACAAAGAGAAGTAGAAGCCAAAGGACGAATCTCTAGCTCTCCATTTCCTTTTCAATTTCCTGGTCTGGGTCCTGTTCCTTGCAGCCTGCTCATCTTCTGTCCCTAATAGTCCCTGAGACATACTATTGAATGTTTACTATAAATGTTTCTTTTAGTTGAGCCACATGAAGTGGTTTTGTGATTTTTGCCACTTAAGAGAGTTGATAAAAAAACAACAAAAAAACAGCAAAACTGCTTCTCAGTAGGGGAAGACCAGAGAAGAGGACCTATGTTTCCCATGCTCGGTTTGGACTCTCTCCATGACTCCATGCTCCTGGCTATATCTTTTTTCCTCTATAACACACATAAAAGAGTGGTGTATGAGAGATCCCTCACTTTAAGATGTCTTATATTCAGTATCATAAGCTTTGTAAAAAATAAAAAATGCATTTCTGAAGAGACTAGCAAAAATAAATAAATAAGCCACATGCATATTGGATTCCTGATACTATTTTAGTTCCTGAAATGTGGATACTACATTAGATAAAAAACTATCTGATGCATACTGGCATGCTCATGGTAGGCTACTAAAAGTCAACTTTATTTAAATGTTTACAGAGTATTGTAGCAGAAACTGAAATGTGATTCTTATTTGAAAAGTATTTCATGTGGCACTAATAAAGAATATTGCTATAGTTTTTATTTTATAACAGAGTAGTCCTCAAGAAGTAAACATATTAATATGAAGAAACAAAAAGGAAGCGTCAGTGTAGACTGTGAGCACAGATCACCGTTGGTTACCTTTGGCTGTAGAGCTATGGCCACCTGAACGGTTTCCTCCCAGACACATGTGCATTTGGGACATGTGTCTATAAAGTGAGCAAAAAAAATTTTTTTGCAAGGATATATAGTATGCAACTTTAGGAAAAGGGACTATTCCTCATGCCAATTTTCCAAAAAAATTTTTTAGCCAAGTCCAAAATATAATCAGTAAATACCACCCTTACAAAAAATAAGTTGAAATAGCAAATCTTTGCATTTTGTCATTGCTTCTTCAATTTTTCATGAAGAACTAGAACATAATTGATGAAGTTGAATTTCTCTTTTATTTTCCTTCCTGGGACCAGCATTCCCTCCTCTAAAAATAAAATTACTGTAAAAACTTCAGTTTGTATCTTTCCTGTTGATATTTTTATTTTTTAACCCAGCAGGTCTCAAACTTTCTGCTCCCAAGACATCTTTACTCATGTAAAATTATTAAGAAGCCAAGAGTTTTAGTTTATGTTGGTTATTTCTATTTATCATACTAGATGTTAAAATTGAGAAAATATATCTATTAATTGATTTCAAACACATCAATAGACCCATGACATGTTACTATAAATAGCATTTTTATGAAAAACAACTAAATTACCAAAAGGAAAAAAAAAATAGTGTTAAAAGTAGATTTTTTTTTTACATTTTTGAAAATATTTTTAATGTCTGCCTAAAAAGAATAAGGTGAAACTCTCACTTTTCTGCTTCTCTGAAATCTACTCTGATGTGTAGTTTTATTTTAATTATATGAAGAACACCTGGCCTGGAGTTGATATGTAGTTGAAGGATTTCTCAGCCCTCCTAAAAAGATCTTGAGAATCCCAGGGGTTCTCCCTGTTGAGAAACACCGCTTTAATTATTTATTTATAAATAATGTGTAATATTTCTTTGTATTAATTTAAATTTACCTAAGTTGTACTGTATTTCATATATATATATGCATTATACAAGGTTTTTTTAGGTCTTTCAGGTTGATACATATTTGTATTCATTTATTCTAACTGCTCAACAGTAACTCAAACACTAAGCTATTGTTGGAGGGACAGACATAGAAATCAATGGAATAAAACAAGAGAGCCAGAAAGAGTCCTAAGCTTATTTGGAACCTGGTTTATGACGGGCAAGCGATGGCTTATCTAATTAGTATTTACTCAGCACCCAGGTGCTTAATTTTGTAGGTACTAATTTTTTAAGAAAGAATAGGTTATGTAGACTAGTGAGAGAAACAAATCTAAAATAGATTAGGTGCAAACCAGAAGGCTGGAGTAAAGGGGGGCAGATAAAGAAGCTTCTTGCTAGATTGGCCCCTCTTCTGTCGCTGATCAGGGCTACCAGCGGATATATAGCCTCCAGCAGCGAATAGTCTCCCACATAGTGGAACTTCTTCAATGTCTTTTCACTTCCAGCATGTTCTTTAGGGACACTGCTTGTGGGATAGTGTGAAGTAGGCCAAAAAGGAAAAAATGGTGTCACTGCTCCAGTTGTAGAGCTAGTCAACTGCTTACCGAACAGTACACTACATACCAAAAGAAAACCATACGCCAATTCCCATGAAGCCGCTTCCCTTATTTCAGATGTTTCTGTTTTACTGCTGTTTTGACATATAATGCAACTCTTTTAAACCTTCATTGTATTCCAGCTCTTAGCAAACAGTATTTTCCAACGTATTATTCTCGTTAATTACCTAATCATAAGAATCAATTTTTTAATGTTCCATTAACTATGGGATCGCTCAGGCAAAACAAATTCCTTGTCGTATCTGTCAGATCATCGCCACCTTGTCAGTGAGCAGAACAGCATGCAACTAGCATACATTTCCAGAGGCAATTGTTCCCAGAGAAATAAACAAAACAGAACAAAAACTTGCTTCTCAATAACTGACATTTAAGAAGACGATATCTAACAAATGATGTGACCATGATAAAAAATATACTACCTAGGTGTGATTTTAATCTACCTGTAACCCGTTCACATTGGTTCATATTTTAAAAAACCCCAGTGGATTTCAAAGAGCTTCATGAAACCCTGTGCTCTTCCCAAATGTGACTCAGAAAGTCCAGGTTGTTGGATCTTCCACTCTTACCTCAACCCGAACAATTACAAGCTTAACTGGAATCATGATTCACATTAATGAATTTAATCAATAATTTATGCACTTTTGCTTAAGCTTACATGTTCAAACAGGTTCTTTTAGATTAAAAACAAAATTAAATTAATGCAAAATGCAAAACACTGATCAAACAAAAGTATGGGAATTGCTCTACATATGAATTCCTACCTATATACGTTTCGTCCTATAAGACAGATATGAATGACAGATACTCACGCTGGCAAGCATAGGGTTGTGACTAAAATTAATAGATTTGGATTAGTATGGTAGAAATGTATGTTCTCCATGACTTTTATAAATATATTGTACTATTTTAGAAGCAGCAGTCTTCATAAAAATAGCATGCTTCCAAGAGGGATCTCTTGCCCTAAGCTGATATAGCTAACAAAAAGTTCTCCTGGATCATTTCTCTCTCTCCCATCAAAAGTTTAAATAAATAAATGTTACTATTTAAAGCCAATGTATAAAAATTTACCATTTATTTTCATTTGGCCCACTCCCCAAATTGACCAATGTGTAGATCATCTGTGAAGCGGGATGCATACTAGCTTTGATGACAATTACATTTGAAAATGGATTTTGAGAGGTGTTTTGAATTATCATTGGAATAAATTTATGAAACACAATATTGTAGGATATCAACTCAAATTAGCTTAAGATAATAAGATTGATTCATATAATTGAAATGTCTAGGAGTATTTAGGCTTTATTAGATCTAGAAGTCAGAGGGAGGCCACTGGGACTCTTCTCCTTCACATTCCAGATAGTGCCCTCGATGTTTGTGGATTTCTAATCAGGTCTTATCCTTGTGGGGGCAAAACGGTCATAGTAGCTTTAAGTTTTTAGGTATTTGTGGTGATATTATGTCAATCACAAAAAATGGATTCTAACTGACATCATGTCAATCACTAAGAGGAGGATACACCTTCTTGGTGTACCTGTCAGTCCTGGATCAATCATAGTTCCCAAGGGTATTTGATCATCTGATGGGCCAGCCTAGGCCACTTACGATAACATAAGTGAGGCAACATGGTGCACATTCTTTTCTGGAGGGAAAAGTGCAGTGCCAAAGGAAGGGAATGGCTCTGTCTTCAGAACAAGAGGGAAAGACTGCTAAATATACAAAACAATAGATGTACCCAAATCTCAATGAAATTTCTGCAAAGCATAACAATGATATGTATCAAGTTTCCATACAATGTTAAGATTTTATAAACATCAGATTTATGAATTTTGAGTGACACCTCCTTAATCCTGGCTTATCTTTTTTTATTTAATTAATTTATTTCTGTTACAGATGTTTCTCCTTTTCCTCTCATTGACATCCTCCTCTCCCCACCCCCCGCATTACTGTCTATGTCCATTGGTTATGCATACGTGCATACAAGTTCTTTGGGTTATCCCCCCCCACTGCCACCTCCTATGAAATGTGTCAGTCTGAACCCTACTTCTATATCTCTGGGTCTCTTTTGTTTATCACCTTATTTTGTTCATTATATTCCACAAATAAGTGAGATCATGTGATATTGTTTTTCTCCCATTGGCTTATTTCGCTTACAGTAATACTCTCCAGGTCCCTCCATGTTGTCTCATTGGATAAGAGATCTTTCTTTCTTACAGCTGCATAGTGTTCCATTGTGTAGATGTATCACTGCTTTTTTATCCACTCATTTATTGATGGACACATGGGCTGTCTCCAGATATTAGCAATTGTAAATAGTGCTGATATGAACATAAGGGCACATATATTCTTTCTGATTGTTTTTTTCAGGCTTCTTAGGATATATTCCTAGAAGTGGAATCACTGGGTCAAATGGCAATTCAATTTTTAATTTTTTGAGGAAACACCATATTGTTTTTCATAGTGGCTGCAACAGTCTGCATTCCCACCAGCACTGCACTAGAGTCCCCTTTTCTCCATACCCTCACCAGCACTTGTTGTTTGATGATTTGTTGATGGCAGTTATTCTGGCAGGTGTAAGGTGATACCTCATAGTTGTTTCAATTTGCATCCCTCTGATGGTTAGAGACATTGCGCGTTTCTTCATATATACTGTTTGGAGAGGTGTACATTTAGCTCCACTGCCCATTTTTTAATTAGGCTTTTTGTATTGTTTTTGTTGAGTTGTATGAGCACTCTATATATTTTGAAAATTAACACCTTATCTGATGTATCATTGGCAATTATGCTCTCCCATACAGTGGGTTCCCTTTCCATCTTGATGGTGTTTCTTTTGCTGTGCAGAAGCTTTTTAGTTTGATGTTGTTCCATGTGTTCATTTTTTCCTGTTTTTGTTGCCTTAGGTGATGTATCAGTGAAAATTCTGCTGCGTATGATGCCTGAAATTTTGTTGCCTACATTTTCTTCTAGGATTTTTATGGATTCATGAGTCACATTTAAGTCTTTTATCCATTTTGAGTTTATTTTTGTATATGTTATAAGTTGATGTTCCAGTTTCATTTTTTTGCATGTAGTCCAATTTTCCCAACACCATTTATTAAAGAGGCTGTCTTTACTCCATTGTATGCTCTTGCGACCTTTGTTAAATATTAATTGAGCATAATGCATTGGGTCAATTTCTGCCTTCTCTGTTTATTATATTCCACAAATAAGTGAGATCATGTGGTATTTGTCTTTCTCTGACTGGCTTGTTTTGCTTAGCATAATGCTCTCCAGATCCCTCCACATTGTCTCAAAGGATAATAGATCTTTCTTTCTTACAGCTGCATAGCATTCCATTGTATATATATATACCATAGCTTTTTTATCCACTCCTCTATTGATGGACACTTCGGCTGTTTCCAGATCTTAGCTAGTATAAATAGTGCTGCTATGAACATGGGGGTACATATATACTTTCTGATTGGTATTTCAGGCTTCTTAGGATATATTCCTAGAAGTGAGATCACTGGGTCAAATGGCAATTCAATTTTTAACTTTTTGAGGAAACACCATACTGTTTTCCACAGTGGCTGCAACAGCCTGCATTCCCACTAGCAGTGTACTAGAGTCCCCTTTTCTCCACACCCTCATCAGCACTTGTTGTTTGATGATTTGTTGATGGCGGCCATTTTGGCAGGTGTGAGGTGATACCTCATTGTTGTTTCAATTTGCATCTCTCTGATGATTAGTGATGTTGAGCATTTTTTCACATGTCTCTTGGCCATTTGTATGTCCTGTTTAGAGAAGTGTCTATTTCAAACTAGAAAGCTTCTGCAAAGCAAAAGAAACAAACATCAAAATTGAAAGGGAACCCACTATATGGGAGAGCATAATTGCCAATGATCTAACAGATAAGGGGTTAATTTCCAAAATATAAAGGGTACTCATACAACTCAACAAAAATAAGATGAAGAATCCAATTAAAAATGGGCAGAGGACCTAAACAGACACCTCTCCAAACAGGACATACAAATGGACAAGAGACATGTGAATCCTAGTTTATTTCATTTTGATCTTCTTTTTGACTCTTTCATAATAATATAGACTGCATTTCAAACAATAACAAATAGATGATAAAAGAGATGAAATCTAAGTGTTTTGAATTTGTGTTTTGGCCCCTTTCATTCATTCATTCATTCATTCATTCATTCATTCATTGGTGAGACAGACAATTGAGAAAACGAATAGAATATCTAAGTACGATGTGGAAAAGTACTATGAAAAAGCAACAGGGTAAAATAATGCAGCATAGGAAAGAGTGATCAGGGGTTCTCTGAGAAATAAAGAATGGCAGCAGAATGTCAAAATGTCAAGATGCCATGCATAGATCAGTGTTGCCTACTTCATGACATCATGTTATTCATGAGCACACTAAGATTAACTGACGTGGGAGCCAACAGCCAGAGGCAGCCAGGGGCTGCCTGCCTGGAAGCCCCCTCTCCCCTAGCTGTAGGTCTGAGGAATCACACCAACTGAGAAGCTCGAGTGCAGGTATCTTGTTTGAAATGTCTGAGCAGAAAATTAGGAAATGAGTTGAGGAGTCAAGAGAAAGTGACTAATCCAAGAAGCACAATTCTTTAGAAGAGAGAGGATGAGATTCAGAACATAGAGCACTATTGTTGAAGAGGGAAAGACAGGAGCAGAGCTGATGAAGTCATGCTTGAAGGCTTGGTGGTAGAAAAATTAAGTTGTTTCTAGTCCTCATGGGGTTCTATCACCTCAGACATCTGTAGGGCAATAAAAACCACTACTGTTTTCAATCTATCAGAGGATTTTAATAATTGTATGGGTTTCAAATCAATCTATAGATTCAATGCAATTCCCATCAAAATACCAATGACATATGTCACAGAACTAGAACAAATATTTCAAAAGTTCATATGGAACCAAAAAAGACCACAGCAATCTTGAAAAAGAAGGACAAAGTAGGTGGGGAGAGGGAAGAGATAAACCACAGAACTTATATGCATGTACACATGACCAATGGACATGGACAACAATGCCGCGTATGGGGTGTGGGAGATGGGGAAGGGGGTGCCAATGTGGAAAAAAAAGAAAAACATCTGTAATAAAAATAAATTAATAAAAAAATTAAAAAGAACAATAATAATTGCATGAGTTTTTATTGGGCTATAAAAATTAACATATTTAGCCCTGGCCAGTTTGGCTCAGCGGTTAGAGCGTCGGCCTGCGGTCCGGAGAGACCCGGGTTTGGTTCCCACTAAGGGCACGTACTTCGGTTGCAGTTGGTCCCCGGCCCTGGAGATTTGATCATCAAAATGGAAAGGCAACCCACTGTATGGGAGAGCATAATTGCCAATGATACATCAGATAAGGTGATAATTTTCAATATATAGAGAGTGCTCATACAACTCAACAAAAGAAAGACAAAGAACCCAATTTAAAAATGGGCAGAGGAAATAAATAGACACTTCTCCAAACAGGACATACAAATGGCTAAGAGACATATGAAGAAATGCTCAACATCACTAATCATCAGAGAGATGCAAATTAAAACAACAAAGAGGTATCATCTCACACCTGTCAGAATGGCCGCCATCAACAAATCATCAAACAAGTGTTGATGAGGGTGTAGAGAAAAGGGGACTCTAGTACACTGCTGGTGGGAATGCAGACTGGTGCAGCCACTATAGAAAACACTATGGTTTTACCTCAAAAAATGAAAAATGGACCTGCCATTTGACCCAGTGATCCCACTTCTAGGAATATACCCTAAGAAGCCTAAAACACTAATCAGAAAGAATATATGCACCCCCATGTTCATATCAGCACTATTTATACTAGCTAAGATATGGAAACAGCCCAAATATCCATCAGTAGACAAATGGATAGAAAAAAGCAGTGGTACATATACACAATGGATTACTATGCAGCTGTAAGAAAGAAAGATCTCTTATCCTTTGAAACAACATAGAGGGACCTGGAAAGTATTATCCTAAGTGAAACAAGCCAAGCAGAGAAAGACAAAAATACCACATGACCTCACTTATTTGTGGAATATAATGAACATAACAGTCTGAGGAATAGAGTAGACCCAGAGATGTGGAAGTAGGGTACACACTGACAACCCTCAGAAGAGGAGGTGATGGGGAGAGGGAAGAGATAAACCACAGAACTTATATGCATGTATGCATGACCAATGGACATGGACAACAATGCCACGTATGGGATGTGGGGGATGGGGAGGAGGGTGTCAATGTGGGAATAAAAACAAACAAAAAAAACCATCTGTAATAAAAATAAATTAATTAAAAAATTAAAAATAATAATAATAATTGCATGACTTTTTATTGGGCTATGAAAAATTAACATATTTAATTTATGTATAATAGCTTTTTTAGAGTTATAGGGTATAACTTTATAAATTCCTTTATAAATTCTTTTATATATAAATGAAGTTTTTCAAGGGAAATCCAAATACAAACACTATCAGTTGTCGTTAGTTCAAAGTGATCCTACTTGTAGTGTTTGAATGACAATAATTTTCAAAAACTGGTAATTTTTAACAAGGCTCCCCAAATATGAGGTATAAGGATGTATTTTATCATAATAAATGGGATGTCATAAAATATTCTAATTAAAGGATACTGAGTACACTTTATATATAAATACATTCCTGATGATCAGCAAATATAAATTTAAATAACTTCCTTAGCCTCTAAAACTTTATTAAATAAATTTTCATTTTCTATAGGCAAGAAAATATTTCAGGATCTTGTGATTTCTCAGTACTTTCATTGTGAACTAAATTGCCAGTTAATTAAATGTCTTAATGAAATCTTAAAAGAGTATTTAATTGAAATAAAATCAGATTTACATTAAAATTAATAAAATAATTATTTTTGTAATACAGATATTTTCTCTTATAGCAAGTGGTAGGTGAAGGAAATTCTCATTTTCCTTTGAAAACAATCCCTTTTAGAACATATTCTCATTTTATTTAAAGGAGACTGACCTTTTCATTTATTTTCAATAGTGAATGTAAATGTGCTGTCATTTAGGCACTGTTTTAACCAGTTTTTCATTGTGAACAAGAAAGACAAGTAGCTGCTCTTCTAGTGAAAATCGGTAAAGAAAGATGAGCAGTGAGTAAGTACAGATATAAGAGCTTCAGCAGCTATTAGGGGATGTGAGGCTATAAAATGGGCTGACACATTAGACAGTAATAGAGGTAGGCAGGGACCACTTTAGTTTGCTGATGACTGCTTTAAAGGGGAAGGATCCTGAAATTACGGAACGTTCAGGTATAGAGGCTGGGTTGGGTTTTATTTTTTATTTAATTTCAGATGACAGTCACAGTACAAAATGTACAACTAAAAGACACAAAAATGTATTGTGACTTCATTAAATACATAGGTGGGCACTTTTATCTCTGCAGATGATGATGAAACTAATGATAACAACTATTCTGCAATATATTGGTTAGTTAGGCAGAATAATTTGAGTTAAAGGTAACTTAGGTGTGATTTCTCCTTGACTCCTGCCTTGCTACATGCTTTTCTTTGACACCTTTGGCATTCTTTTGTTGATAGGCATGAGATAAATAATATAAGAGTGAAATTTATGTTCTCTTTTCTAAACCCCCAAAGACGCCCAGCAAACCCACATACGCGATCGAGTTCTCTAAGGGCTGGAAAGGTCTTGTCTATAATTCAAACAGACAAACACTCAGTGGTGTCTCCATGGAAATAGGAAGGCTGCTCTGTGAGACAACATAACAAGCAGTGGTGAACAGGTAAGGGTTTCTCCAGGGAAGAATCGGAGAATCTGTAACAATGCGTTTGGTCCAGAGGACGGAGATGGCATGATATACCAACCTGATGGCACCACAAAGAATTAGCATATAGCCCAACATCAGGTTTAGAATCTTGAGTTTCTGACTTCACTCAAGGACCACACTCTCCCACTGCTGCAATGACTTTGGTATCAAATACACTGAATTTTGTGAACCCATGTGAACCCAATCAGACTACAAGCTTCACACTTGATTGTCCAGGTTGACTCATGGATCAGATTTATTCACAGGGCTCTTCTTTTTTCCATAACGCCTTGTGAAAGTTTAGAAGCTTGGCTAGAATGCAGTGTTCATTTATTTAGGGGGGACCAACATACCTCACTTTATATTTGTCATACCTGAAACTCAGAACAGCTAAGCAATTTACAAAGGTTATATAGGTAGCAAGAAGGTCACCCAGTTTCAACATGGACGTGTGAAACACTAACTCGAATACATCACAATAAAACAGTTTGGTATCTTATAGCTGGGAGGCCTATGATGGTAAAACTGTAGCTGTAAAGTAGACTGTAGGCTCTATGAGAGTGAGACTGTACGCACATTATCCCCAGCACCCAAACAAATGCTTGGCACAAAGTAGGCATTCACAAATAGTGAATAAATACATGTACAAATATCCAAATAAAAAGTTGCAATATTGCCATCCTTTAGAAACAGTCAAAAAATATTTCAAGTTTCTTTGTGAGTTAACTATAAAGCTCATATAATTTCCACTGTTTTGCTTTTTACAGTTATAGTTGGTGCAAAATGAAGTATCAGAATGTAATGGTCAGAACTGGAATGATTCTTTCCACTTCATTCTACATTTTCCTTCTTGCTTCAGTAAAACATACAATCCTCTTGGTCCCAAATGCTCAGAGACAGGTGGCATTCCTGCTGCCATATCAGGAGGGAAAGTAATGCTTCAGTCATTAGAAAATTATATAGACATATGCTAGAACCACTTAGCAGCTGAAACAGTGAAGGGACAGCATGGGAGAGAAAAGATAAAACGAACTGGCAGAGGGAGAATGTGGATGCATCCTCACATCCCAAACCACCAAGGGTCTCAAAAAGCAGCTAGGCAAGCTCAGTGGGGCGCAGTTCAACTTTACAATTAAGAATGATTCTTTTCAAACGAGCCTTAGCATAATGATTAGGCACAGCATAGAGAGAATATAAACATGAGTAGGAAGGAAGACATTGAAAGAAGGATGTTCTGTTCTAAGCATCAAGAATAGTCACCTGTCGAGCAAATATTGTACCGAACGATTATGTCTAAGATATTAGAAACACTGGTATGATTTAAGGCAATTTTCCTGGATCAGTGCAGTATTAACATTTTAAAATAATTTTGTCACCCTTTGAATACAAGCAAACTGTGAGAAATGTACATAATTTAAGAGATTTGAAAACACAATTAAGTATTGTCACAAGTTCAAACATAATCCTTGACAGCAATTTCTATATGTCTTCTATTTTTCTTCCAATACATTTTTAAAAAGCAATAGTTATTTTAACTAAAAAACCATCTATTAAGTCTTTGCAGGTAATGTACAATGCTACTTCCACCACTACCATTACTAGTACTAATACTGACTATAAAAATATTTAGCTCAATGCTAACCACTTTACATTATCAATTAATCTTTATACTATGCAGTAGATATTATCCATCATTTTACATGAGAATATTGAGTTTTTAGATTTTAAGCAATTTGTCCAAAATTATAATAGGCTGAGCTAGAACCTAAAACAATTTCTGTCTGACACCCTAGTATTTACTTCAATCATTATGCTACATCGCTTCCCACCGTTGTTGGTGGAATATAGCAGTAATATCTTTGCTAAGTCTTTCGTAAATGACATAGTTCTATAACCCATGACTACTTTAATTCTCTATAACTTAAATAACTTTCTGAATATAGAAACCATATTACTACATCTCAAAGACATGCAAACAGCTGTACCAGAAAATGTACAGCTTAATGGCAGCTGTAGCTGCCAATGCCTCTGGGTCTAAGAACCTTGTCCGACTCTCAAATCGTCCTGTATACTTGATCTTTCCTAAATACTCCACATACAGCAAATTTTGAAGGTTACCATTTTGAAATACAACTCAACTCCAACTGATACTCACCACCTCCTCCATTACATCCCCAGTGCATGCTGCCACCATCTTTTTCTAAATCATTGCAACAGCATCTCACTTTCTCTCTGTTTTTTGAAACTAGTCCATTCTCCATCCTCAAACCAAGCATCCCGTCTACACAGCAGCCATGCTGTTTCTTTTCAAACGTAAGAAAGACCATTTCACCCCTGAAGAAAATGACCAATGTCTTTCCATCACAATTTGTTCTTATTCAATTTCTAGCAACCTTAACTTTATATAAAATATTCAACAACATGTCATATGTGTATAATGTTCAATGCTAAGAACAATATTTTTCCTAAACCATTTCAGAATAAGTTGCCAACCTGAATACTTTCACAGGAAAAGGACACTGTCCTATGTAACTGGGATACAATTATCAATATCAGAAATGTAATCGACATTAACATTATTATAATCTAATCCTCAGACCTCATTTGAGTGTCACCAATTGTCCAAATAATGTAATTTGCTGCAAACACTTCAGGTCAGAAAAACATGTGGCATTTGTCATATCTCTTTTTATCTTCTTCAGTTTTCTGTAGTTTCTCTGTTTTTCTTGACTTTCATGTCCTCAACACTTTCGAGATTTTAAAGTTATTTTGTAAAATGTCCCTTTATTAGGGATTAAATTATGTTTTCTTGTTCATATTAGATTAACTTCTTTAAGAAAATATACTCTTTTATTCCTTTTCAATTACTATTTTATGGGCCGATCCTTAAAACTTTATGTCATCCTACATCAAACTTTCAATTTATCTCTTTGTCCACAGCCATATGGATTCACAATTTCCTATTTATTCAAGGGTTATAACATATAAATAGCATTTATTTGGGTACTGAATTTGGCAAGTGGAAGTCTTTTCAAGCACATTTTTGTATTATTTTGATATGTCACTGTCATCTTTGAGCAATTTCTTTGGTTTTTGGTGCAAGAAGTTATTCCATAATCTTATTATACTTTCACTGATCCAGTTCTAGACTCAATCATTTCTCCAATGAGTCTCGGTTTCTTTTTGTGGGGAACGGTATTTAGAAGATATGATCTAGGTGCTAAACGTGATTGTTGCTATTAAGGTATTGTTGCTCCCAGTCATTCTGAGTCAACAGAAATAGAAAATATATGTATGTATATATTTTTATGTACACATACAGATATATATATAACATATATTTATTTATATTTATTAAAAACCATGAATTCATACCACTGTCTCTAATTCCTGTAGACAGAAATCTGATTCTCATTGTCCTTAATATATTTACTTATTTTATCCTTCCCCTTCTTTGTTACACATCTGCCTTCACTCCAGCTCCATCCCCCATATCACTTTGGCCTTGGACATCCCACATCGAGCTATAGCTCCACATGAAAACCCCCTCATCACTTTGGGCTTTTTACCACATATGGGTTTCTAAAAATCACCCCCATCATGACTGGACCCCGCATATTTCAGTACTCCCATGGGGATACTCTCTTGACCCTGTCTAAGCTCCTACACCTGCACTAATTCACCATGGCCTACTCCCTCAGGTGCGTATGCCTACTTTACTCTGCCCTGTGTCATGGCTTTTTAGCACTGAAATGTTCAGAAAAGGGAGAGAGAGCTTCAGATAACAACGTACTGCATTCTTACTTGGAACTAAAAAATTCTCCATGCACTAGACCACATCTAACTTCCAGCATTATCTCTACCTTTTCTCTCACTCTGCCTCAAAGCACTTGTTCTTTGAACACATCAAGCACAGTCTTGCCTCAGGTCTTTAAGATTGTCCATCTTCCCACCTGAAACATACTTCCCCAAGATTCCTTTTAGCCTCACCACCATTCCATTCAAATCCAATCACTCACTCTCCATCAGTTACCTGATTTATTTGAATTGTTGTACTTTTAATTATATTATGTTATTAATTATATTACTGAATTTGTTTATTGTCTGTTCCCTTGATCCCTTGAACTAGAATGTAAGCTCAATAAGAACAGGAATTTTGTTTGTTTTATTTAGTGTTATAATCACAGAAGGTAGAAGAGGTTTCATACAAAATGTGTCATTCTTCAATATACTATTTAAATAAATAATACATAGGACCTCAACTCCTGGCTCGGCTTGTCTCTACATCTTTGAATTGTGCCTATGTTTATCCATCTCATTTTCTATTAATTTATAGCTGATGGGTCTTTCTGATCTTCTGCTCAGGCTTGGTTGGCTGACCTTGGTTCCTAGACCTCATATTCCAGATCTGCAAGCACCTATATGGTCTGTCCTTGAACAGCCTAATCTCATTTTCCTTCCCGTGGAGCTAATGAGTTCAGCTGATATAGTTGGGCTAGAATACATATTGCCAAACCATTTTTATGAATGCATTCTTTAGTTTTATTTCCAGAATTCCATTCATTTATCCCAATGTTTTGTTCAGAAATTTTTCATTTCCTCACTGATGCAAACCAATGAAGTATTTGTCAGAAGTAGAAAGATTAACATACGTTAAAAATCATATAATTTACTTAGATTAAGCATAACTTAATTTTATTCTCAGATGGTCACTTTGGGCTCAAGTTAATGCCCAAACGATCCATCAACATTTACTAGAACCTCATTACTGTCATGAAGAAATGCTTCTTCCCATCTCTCTTTGTAGACGAGCATCCGTTGATGTGAAGCTCCAGCCTCCTTTCGCCTTTTGCTCTTTCTTCTTAGGAGAAAATGACTGATGACATGAGTGGTAAATCTGGGAAAAAGTAAACCAATTATACTTGGCTCAGCTCTATGCTGCTGCTTCTTGTGGGAGTCTGGTGATTTCTCGGTGAAGAGGAAGTTTTCCCTGACTCAGGTTTGCCAGCTTTTAGGTGGGTATGTTTGTCTAATACTAAAGGCCAGTGTTAGGAAGTTCATTCTTATTAGGTGATAATCTGGCCCCTTTATATTCCTCCTTCAAATATTTCATATCATTTAGACCCAGAGCTGGGAACTTGGCAACCTTAATCTTTTAAAAATGTTTCTTGTTCTGCCCAGCTGGTGTAGCTCAGTAGTTGAGCACCCATGCACCAGGAGGTCACCAGTTTGATTCCTGGTCATGGCACATGCCCAGGTTATGGGCCTGATCCCCAGTAGGGCTCATGCAGGAGGTAGCCAATTGATCTTCTCTCTCATCACTGTTTCTATTTCTCTCTCCCTCTCCCTTCCTCTTTCTCTAAAAATTAATAAAAAAGGCAAAATAAAAAAAAAAAATGTTTCTTGTTCTAGTCAACAAATACAAGTCAGGTGATATACTCTGAATATAATTGATTTAAGACTTCTGTTACACAAATAATTAAACTTAGTTATTTCTTGGTACATTCATTTTGAGTGTATGTCTCAGGACTTTGCAACTATATTATTTTGGCAGAATTTTTTTGTGGACATATTATTTTGTGCTTTGATCTCCTTGCTATGAGGGATTTGAAAAAATTAGAGGTGTTTTTCCTTCCTCAATATCACAAAGTTGGCTAGACCTTGATTTGATGGGGGTGGAAGCCCCAGCTTTCTTCCCCCCTTTTCAGATTAAAGATGCAAGTTACTTGCTGATGAGGGACAAAGAGCTGACACTGTAAGAGGAAACAGCAAACCTGGCCAGTCTTAGGAGGGAGAAAGTCAGTTTTGCCACTACCAGGAAAAGGATGAAGATGTAGAAATTTTATCAATGGTATATATCTTGCCTCTGCTCCACCTTGAAAATAGCAGCAGGGAGGCATGGCTGCAGAGCATCTTTGGTAGCTAATCACTACGATCTCATCTGGCCTGGTCTCTATGAGTCTACCAGGCAACAGTGCCCAAAAGAAGCTGGAAGACCAGACTTCCCAGCAACATAGTGACTGCATCAAATATAAACCAGTGGGCAGCTGGAACCAGGACCCTCTCTCATTTTATGAATATCATGGCAATTCCTTGAATATGGAAATAATCTTCAGGAATTTCACACAAAGAACTAAGATGGAAGTTCTTGTTACATTGATTCAAAATACAAACTCCAATTGAATTTGATTTGAAATAAAGTACAGCAGCATTTGTTTCACGAAAATATTATAGAATGATTTCATACCATTTTAAGTCATTTGTTTTATAGCTTTTTTTCCCCCTTGGAAGTAAAATTTA
Organism: Molossus molossus; assembly: GCF_014108415.1. Classification (NCBI taxonomy): domain Eukaryota; kingdom Metazoa; phylum Chordata; class Mammalia; order Chiroptera; family Molossidae; genus Molossus; species Molossus molossus. Next base: position 70,185,559 of record NW_023425344.1, on the reverse strand, counting down.
CATATAATGAAGTACTTAAGTTTCTCAGAGTAACCCATACTGCTAACAGAGAACACTAGGTAATAAAACATTATCATCCCAGAAAGTTCCCTCATGCTTCTTTCCTTGGTCCAACCCCTGGAGGCCACTACTATTCTAGTTTTTTTGTCACAGTATATTAAGTCTACCTGTTCTAGAAATTAATATAAAGGAAATAAAACAGCATGTAACCTTTTGTGTAGAGCTTTCCTCACTCAGAATAATGTTTCAATCCATTCGTGTTGCTGCATGTATCAAGGATTCGTTATTTAGTGTTGCTGAGTAGTATTTCATATAAACATGCCACAGTTCATGTTCCATGTTCCTACTGATGGACACTTAGTTGGTGTCCAGTTTTTTTTTTTTTTTTTATCCTCACCTGAGGACATTTTTGCATTTATCTTCAGGTAGAGCAGGAGGGAGAGAGGGGGTAAGAGAGAGAGAAGAGAGAGAAACATTGATGTGAGAGAGACACATCAACCCCAACCGGGCTGGGAAAAAACTGCAACCGAGGTACATGCCCTTAGCGGGAACAGAACCCGGGACTCTCTGATCTGCAGGCTGACACTCTAACCACTAAGCCAAACCGGCCAGGGCTGGTATCCAGTTTTTTAATTAATATAAATAAATCTACTGTAAATATCCTGGTAAGAATTATTTGGAAACATAAGCTTTTCCTTTTAGTGGTAAATATCTAAAAGCAGGTTTCCTTATCATCAAGGATGTGTATTTTTGTTTTATATAAAACTATTAAAACATTATCTCAAAGAAGCTGCACCATTTTCACTCCCACCTATAATGTATGAGGGTTCTGGTTCTGGTTGGTCCACATCTCAACCCCAATATTGGTGTTGCCAGTTTTTCTAGTTTTACTAATATGATGAGTATTTTATTTTTAATGAGTATTTTAAATACTTTGAAAATTTGAATTTAATATAAGCTAAATTATAAAATAATAAAAATGTATAATAAAGACTAATGAATTTATATGAGGTAAGAGGACATATTTGTTTTTGATTATTGACACTAGTGTCTAGGGAACTGCCTGATATAATAAATGCATCATTATTTGCTGAGTAAAGCAATTATGTAAATATTATATAAAATGGTCTACTTAATTCTTTTTCTTTGCTCTAAATTTGTTGAGGGATTAATACGTACATTAATAAAGTCCTTTAATTTTTAGCCTCTACATATTTATTGTATTAAATTTTAATCACTAGATATGATTGTTAGTTTAAATACATATCATTCAATTTCAAGAATATTATCAACTTTTGCTTATTGATCTCCATACAGATTTCCCTCCTTCAATCACGCTTGAACTCTCAATATTTCTCTCTCTCCTAATTAGTAGAATCACTACAATTTCAACCTCTTCCATGTAACTACACCTCTACAGTCTGAATGCACCTGTCTCCCTTTATTAACATATTTGTTCTCTTTATGCACATGCCCTTTGAGCCTGACCTTCTAAGTGTCCAAGTACTCAGACCCTGTAAGTATTCATACCCCTCATTTTCCCTTTTGGATAGAGAAAGCTGAAGGAAGGAAATACACCACCTGCAGGTCTGGTTGTTGGGAATTTAAAGGTACTAAAACGTCTAAGAAAACGTGTAAGCCACATTCTAATAGAAAATTCCATAAACTCCCGTACAGAAGGCACATCAATCAAGAATGATTCAACAATCTCCCACAGTGCATGCAGAGCAAAGCAGAGGTCCTTCGATGCCCACTACCCAACAGGACGGAGCCTGGCTGCCTGTTACAGCCATTGCTGCCATGCTTCTTGCCTCATCCTGTGTCGCTGCTGATTGCTGGTGCTCTGCTCCCCAACCACATATGCATGTCTGCATAGGTGGCCCTATCCCTTAGACAGGAGCTTAGCTTCCTCAGGGTGCCTCTCAATCTGCCAAAGTCCCTCTTCTTAATCTCCAGTCCTTTTGGCCCCTTATATTGTTTTTCCATTAGACTTTCAGTTCCAAGAGAACAAGGCTTTATCTATATTGTTGTGACTACATTCAAGAAATATTTGTTGAAAATAAACAAATATCTCTATACTGGTTGAGGTCCTAGGAGTGAGTTTTGACCTCAAACTGAAATTTCTTTTACTCTTCAAGAATTCCATCTCTAAGGAACATTTTTTTTTCTCTTCTTTTCATTACTTTTCAGGCACAGACAACTGCTGCATTTTTCAAAGACAAAGACGAATTTATTCATTGGAGGTAGGGGTGTTTTTAAATATATAATAATGATTACTGAACTTAGTGGGTGGATGTGGTTATCAATTTATGAGTCTTTCTTCTCCTGATAAACACAAAAAAATGTAACACTGAACCTTCAAGGAACATTCTGTTACAAAGCCATAGCAGAATTTTTTGTTGTTTTTAATGGAAAATGTTCTCTGTCTTCCAAACTTCCATACATGTCATTCCTTTCCCCAGAACATTCCTGATTCATCTCTATTCTAATTTTAGCTTATGCATAACTTCTGCAGGGTATTTTATATGAATACTTATATTATATTGGGTATCTTTACTCCACTTTCCTTTCGCTCTCTGCACTTCTCATATCATAAGACATGGAGGGACCTGGAAAGTATTATCCTAAGAGAAACAAGCCAAACAGAGAAAGACAAGTATCATATGATCTCACTTATTTGTGGAATATAATGAACATAACAGACTGAGGAATGGGGTAGTCCCAGAGATGTGGAAGTGGGGTACAGACTGACAATCCCCAAAAGAGGAGGTGGTGGGGGAGAGATAAACCACAGAACTTATATGCATGTATCCATGAACAATGGACATGGACAACAAAGCTGGGGACAGGGTAGGGGGGAGGGGGGAATCAGTGGAGGGAAAAAAAGAAACATCAGGGGGGGGGAAGAGTAACAAAAATAAATTAATTAATTTTTTAAAAAGATGTTATATTTCTTTTATTCTTTATTTAAAGACTGTCTTTCTTGCTAGATCTCATGTTAATCTCATTCCTTGCTCCATTCCCAGTACTTTTCACAATGCCTGCTATAGAGCTGTATTAAATAAATGTTTGCTGAATGAGTGAAATGTCTACTAATCCTTTAAAAATATTTATTATTTTATCTCCACAGCCTGCAATGACAAAATAAAAAAAGATAATAATAAAGAGAATCTAGGAGAAACTGATTGAAAGAAGAAGAAAAGAGGGAGGAAGAAAGAGGAGGAAGAAGGAAGGAAGATTTTGGTAAAAGAAGAGTCAGTAAGAATGTAGGAGTAAAACTAGATGGCCCTATATTCCCACACCATTTTACATGGAAAAGATGAGAATTCTTCCCTCTAGTTGTTTTTTACATTGATAATACAAAATATACTTAATTTTACTAATCCCAGGCTAAAGAGGCATAAAATGTCTGTAATGAAAGATAATATTTTAAGTGTTTCTAGCAATATTTAAAATATATCAGAAAGCAATATTAGTAATAATTGAGGTCATGTATTTTCTCCTGAAATAATCTGTTTGTACATTCTATAGACAGTAAGCAGTCTAAATGGTTTTTAATGAGCAAAGCTTCAGCTAAGGATTTTAATTTGAATTTTAATTTAATATTGAAGGGAAATTTAATTACCAAATCATCTCGAGTATATTCAGATTATTTCAATAACTTAAGAGTGCCTTCAAATGTCATTATTAGTAAATATTTCACTGCACATTCAATTTCAAAACCAATGGTCTTGTAAATCACAGATGATTTAAAACTATTTTTATATTCAATAATGAGTATTGTTTTGATTTATCTGTGTGGAAAACTTACTGAATTAAGAATATTAGATTAAGAAATATAAAGAAACATTATGTCTTTATATAACAGTATTTAAGTGCCACCGTCATTTTTATTTAAAGATAATAAACATGTTTCACTTTATTTGCAAAGGAAAGTTATTTTCGAATAAAAATTCATAAATACCATTTCAATATTTTTATTTATGATTTATATCAAAACTATCATACCCCATACTAACTTTTATATTGAAGAAACTATTTCCAGCAATTAATAATGATGGAAGTTTTAGGAGAATGCATACTGTCCATAAAGAAAGGTACATTCTATAGAAACCATAATGCCTTAATTTTATAAGAACTAAAATAGCAGTATTTCTTTTTTTAAAAGATTTTTTTGTTTGTTTGTGTATTTTTGATTTTTAGAGAGAGAGGAAGGGAGGGAGAAGAAGACACCGAGAGAAATATCAATCCAAGAGTGAAACATTGATCAGCTGCCTCCTTCATGCCCCCTACCTGGGATCCAGTCTGCAACCTGGGTTTGTGCCCTGACTGGGAATCGAACTGGCAACCTTTTGGTGCACAAAACGACACCCAACCAACTGAGCCACACAGGCCAGGGCTAAAATAGCTGTTTTTTTTTTTTTTAAGTGAATTTACTTTTACAAAATCCCCACAAAAAGTAAGATTTAAGGGACTGTAGACCTTTCATATACCAACTGAAATATAAAGACAGTTAAAAGGACTGTAATAAATACATACGTGTGTGTGTGTGTGTGTGTGTGTGTGTGTGTGTTTGACGGGGGCGGGAAGGATTTCTTAAAACAGTACATCTAAATGAGACCCTCAGGACTTTTACAGCAAAGCAAGCTGAAGTTAAAGGCTTTATAGTCTTCTATGGTTTAAATAAATCTTATTCAGCATTTAAGCAAGCTGGTTACTGAGCTCAGAAGTCAGTTTGAAGGTCTCTGATCACCTCCCCCAGATATAATTACATTCTCCACTGTTTGCGTCTACACTCTACCCTATACAATCTTTCACTGTACTTATGTTTTTAAGTAACCCCCTTGCGATCAGAGACCATTTTAAAAGAACTAATGACTTAATTGTGCCATGTTATAAATTGTGGTAATAATAAACTTGCCTTTACAACCACATTATTTTCTATTCAAATATTTAGTTATCAATTCATAGTTATAAAAATTATATTTCAATCAATAATTTGACATCTAGAGGCACAAGTCATATATTGAATTATTATAAAATGTTCATAAGACTTTCTACCTAGTTTACAGTTATCAAATTCTATTACTCATATTTTTTTTTTTATAATTGGACAGTAATCTTTTACCACTAATCACTGTAAAACTCACATATCTAATGCAGTTTAGATTCCACAGACAGTAATCACTGTGGTCATAAAGTTATAGACTTCATAGAAATAACTGAGTACCAATCCTTCAAATCTGATCAAATCTATGAGATTCAGAGTGTTTATATTTTTATCAGGTCTCTTTTCAAACATCACTTTGTAACCAAGTTCTTTATTTTCCTATACAAGTTCTTGGTTTTCTACTTACCCTGTTTTCTAACATAGAAAATATGCACATGTTTTAACATAGTATACATATCTATGCACACATATATGTATAAGTACATATATCTGCAGATATAGCATGCATATAAAGATGTATTTTATGACTGCATATGTTTTATATACACATAAATTTATGTTTATGGGTGTGTGTGCTTATTATCTATTTTAGCTCCACAGAGACATTTAATTTATTGCTTTAGCTCCAACACCAGGAACAGAAGAACAGTACTAGGCAATCAGTGTGTATTGGTTGAATTAATAAACATCAGTTACAATAACATTTTAATTTTTTCAAATGCAGGTTTTGTCTCAGAAACACTTATCAAAAAACTTGATAAAATTATCTTCTATCTAGATAAAAGATAGTAGTCTGTAATTATAGCAAAGTGTAGCAAATAGAAAGATAAGCATGAAAATGTATACTGCTTCAGGTATATATCTTTGTTAGTTATTGTTAGAATCAAAAGGTGAGACTCATTTATTTCAAAATTTTAAAAATGTTTTTGTTATTTTTTTTTTCCAACACCATCTATCCCACCTATACCCTCTCCCAGGTCCTCCCAACTCTCTCCCCGCACAATCACCATACTGTTGTCCATGTCCATGAGTTCTTTCTCTTATTTTTTTTCTTTTTTGCTCAATCAAAATTAATCACTATATTTGTGTATTCACACGTGGCTGCAATGGAAGCCAGGAAATTGACTCTGCGTGGCTGTAAGTCTAAAGGACAAACTAGGCTCCAGGACAAAGAGAAAAGGAAAGTGCGGATGATGGGAGACAACTACTAGTGCCTTTGTCACTGTGTGAGGGCGTTTCTCTGCTCTCTACAGAGGCAGGAGAGAATGTGTTTTCTTTTTGTTAAAGATTTTAAAGACATAATTTCTACATGGGGCAATGGACCTTGAACTTGATGTTGAACTTCAAACAATATAATCACTGACCATGGATCCAGGTATTAAAAGAAATTGAGACTATGCTTAAAATACATTTCCTTTGTTTTTCCCTCTCCCCTAAGGAGCCTGAGTGTTTGTTAATTTATTATTTATTTATTTTTTAAATATGTTTTTATTGGTTTCTTAGAGAGAGAAGTGAGAGAGAAACATCAATCGGCTGCCTCCTGTACGCCCCCTACTGGGGATTGAGCCTACAACCCAGGCATGTGTCCTGACTGGGAATCAAACCTGGACCTCTCAATCCATGGGCTGATGCTCAGTCCACTGAGCCCCACAGACCTTGCCTGAGTGTTTAATTTTTACAAAAAATAAACAATAAAATAAGAACCAAAGAAAACTAAGAGATGAAGCTAGTTGTACTCCATAATCATTTTTATTTTCTATAAAGATAATCATTTACCTAAAAAGAATGTTGATCAAGTATAATGGTTTGGTCTCTGATCTTAGGAGAATGACTAAAGTAAGCACTGTGCTCAATTATAATTCTATAAAAGATCAGAATATGAGCAAAATCAGTAGACCTTTTGGTATAATCTTAGATTGATTGAGGCTTAAAAATCCTTGATTCACACACTACATGAGAAATTACTTTCAGTACAGTGGTTCTCAAACTGAGGCAATTATTCTCCCTGAGGCACATTTGCAATATTTTTTGAGACATTTTTTGGTCACCACAATTGAGAGAGGGGTGCTATGCCATCTAATGGGTAGAGAATCCAGGGATGCTGCTTAACATTCTAAAGTGCCCACAACAAACTATCCAGCTCAAAATCAGCATCCCTGGATTCTCTACCCATTATAGCTCCCCTCTCTCAACTGTGGTGACCTCAAAATGTCTCCATTGCTGAGAAATCTTTGTCTAAATCATATAACAATGTGAACTTGTTCTTAGCAAGAAAACCCCTGCATTCTTTGTTCAGATGTAATGTATTTGGCTACTATGTCCACGGAAAGATTTTTACATGTATGTGTTACAAAATCATATTTAAGAACAGTATCCTGTTTGATGTAATGACGTAGTCAAGAAAGGCATGTGATTATCTGAGAGTTGAGCCTAGAATAGAGGGCAAGCATAGGGGACTTTCTGAATTGACTCTGTTCCCTTTCAAGACCATCTTCCTATAAAACAGACTGACAGCTTAAAGTTCTATTTCCAAGTCTCCCTCTCAGAAGCTAGGATGGGTCTTGCCAATCAAATATTTCACATAAGGCTTGGACTGAGACATGAACTATCTGGGGAGAAAGCAAGAGCCCATGGCAGAAGGTTTGATAACGGATCACGGTAGGTGTTGTGTGTTCTGGCGCCAGGGGCTTCGGTGGCAGCTTCCTAGTAATGAGGATTCTTGATCTCCACAGAGGATGCAGCAGTGCAGTTCTTTGGTGTGGGTTCAGAAGCTATTAAAAGACCAGCCTGGAGTCAGCTATTTCAGCCAATCTCAGTTTCAAGAATTAGCACTACTCTAATAAATTCATTTCTATCTAAAATTATTAGAGCAGATTTCTTTTCTGAACTACAACCCTTGTTCCATACAGTGGCTACAGAAGACTTATCAGAGAACTATTTTCCAAGCCTGTATCTGAAGAGTAAAAGAGTTTATTCTGCAGACAATAAGAAAGATTTAGGCCCTGGCCAGGTCACTCAGTTGGTTGGAGGATCATCCTATACACTCGAAAGGTTGCTGGCTTGATTACCAGTCAGGGCTCATACCTAGGTTGGGTTCCTTCCCCAGTCTCATATCAAGTATAAAGATTAACAGTATTATTGCTTTTTATGCCAATGAGAATAAATAAATGGATGCATTACAAAAATCTTCAGCAGCAGAGCAAATGGGTAAGTCACGGCACATACAAGAATCTTAGGCATCTTCTGATTTCTGAAAATAGCCTCTCACGAAATCAATTTCTCCCATCTATTTCTAGTGGATTATATTAATATTCTCAAGGAGACCATGAAGAAGATTCTATAATGTCACTTGTAACACTATCTCCAAAAATTTCCCCGAAGTTAGTAAAGGGTTGGTTACCCTCCTAATCCTAGCAAGTCTCTAAAATAGCGCTGTGCCTGCTAAAATACCAATGCTTTATATATTTGACACCCATGCAAGGTAGATTTTGAGCTGTAACCAAGAGGAGCTCTCAAATATAAAAAAATAATAATAATAATATTGGCCATACTGGCTTTGACAAGAGGGCATCCAATGATATACACCTCCCCACACACATTTAAAGAAAAAACATTTTTTTTTTTTTTATCTCTGTCTTCACTAATTGGCATTGCAAATGTTCTTAATTGCTGGAATATTTGCATCAGGGTCAAGTGTTAATAGCTTCCTTAGCATAGCTAACCTATATCTATTATTAAAAATCATTACAACTTCTGACCATTTACCGAGGCTCAAAAAGACTAATTTCAATGAAACCTAACAATTTATTTTAAAATAGTTCAAGTTTTATGCTTAGGAAAGTGAAGGAATACAGATAGCAGGTTCACTCTCACTTTCTTTAATGATATTCCAGGGTACGTTCTCAGATAACCCAATCATTTTTTGTAGACAGGGCATGCAAGCTATTTTTTAAGGCAATGAAAACACTTAAGAGATTTCCCCATGGTGAAAACTCCAGTGAATTTCATGAATATGAGTAAGCCATGACCTACAGAGGGTGTGAGTTGCACATTTGACCTGATACTGACAAACACTATGAAACCTCATGTTTAACTGCATCATAAATAATTCTAGTGAAACTACAGTCCACTGGCAGACAACCACTATCTGTGAGTGTGTGTGTGTTTTCCACAATAAACATTTGTTACAATAACATAAACTTGGGATGTTGAAGAGTATTCATTTTTCACATATATGTGATAAGATTTGCTGTGCTAAGAATGATTATGAAAATCAGTAAAATGTTTAACAATTTTTGAGACCCATCCCAGATGTCACCACTTTTATGCAAAGACTGTTTTGATTGTTAATATTGCTCTGATTTGATCTCCTTCTATTCTGAATTCTTATAGCATTTTATTTTTACTTCTTACAGGCATTTATTACATTTTTCTTTGGACTAGAATTATATTTTGGCTCGACTTATCCTTTATTCCTATAAGGAATCATCATCTACTATAACTTATTAGGATATTTTACATTGTTCATTTTAATATAAATTGGCTAAAATGATTTAGAATCAACATTTATTCAAAATAAGAGTAAGAATAATATATTTTGGGCTCTTGCTGAGTCTGTCTGGAATTGCCTCAAACAAAAACAGTTGTAAAACCCTGTTACCACAAACATAGCAACCATAGGGCCATCAGGCCAGAAGCCTATGGAAAAACAAAGCACAATGAAGCAAACAGGAAGATCATTCTAAATCAGAAGTGAAAATATAAAAGCCGTGGGACATAGTTTCCCTTGTAGGGGTCAGGATATCTTAGGAGTGGCACTGAGTTAACACATGGTCTTGACAGAGCACATCAACAGCCTTTGACTGGTGGCAATGGCAACAATGACCACAGCACAGTATTTTACATTCATATAATACTTTTACAGCCTTCATAGTGCTTTGGCTCACAGTATCTTTTGGGGCTTTCCAGTAATTCTGTTACATTTGCCCCTATTACTACTATACATATATTTAGGCTTTGGGAGATGAAACAATTTACCTGAGGTTAAAACTGAGTGCAGAGCTAGAACTAGTCTAAGGTCCTTTCCAAGAGACAGGAACTCTGTTTGGATGGCTCTCCTATGTCAGTCCTTATGACATTCAAAATATTAAGAATGGCCCCAGCCAGTTTGGCTCAGCGGTTAGAGCATCGGCCTGCGGTCCAGAGAGACCCAGGTTCGGTTCCTGCTAAGGGCATGTACCTCGGTTGCAGTTTGTCCCTAGCCATGGTTGGGTTGTGTGGGTGGCAGCCATTCGATGTGTCCCTTTCATGTTGATGTTTCTCTCTCTCTCTCTCTCTCTCTTCCTCTCTCTCCCTCCTACTCTATCTGAACAAAAAATGGAAAAATGTCCTCGGGTGAGGATAAAAACAAACAAACAAAATATTAAGAATAGAAACAATATTGATTTTAATTTCCTATGGATAATGCAACATGAATCATACTCCCATTATTTGAAGGAAAACCCAGTTATATGGAATGGGATCATTGCAGATGTTTGCCATGAACCAATTTTTATTTTTGCAAAGACAAGGGTACACAGGGAAAAGATATGCTTCTCTGGACAGATGTACTTACACTCAAATAACCAAACAACACTGAGGTAAAAGGAAGTGTGTGGTTATTATAGGATAAAATGCAACAGACTTAAGAAAATATATACATATAGATGCAATTCCTTAAATTCCATGAGAATATAAGGAATAGAAATATGAGTTCTCCATGTATAATGCGGGGAAGTCGCCTAGAAACAGTTGGAAGTCAGCTAAGGTTATCATTCTAATTAACTCATTTAATTAGAGATGTAAAAGGCTCTGAAAGTTTCATATGAGGGAAATGACATTTCAGTAAAAAAAAATGTTGATCAAAAGATGTGAGCTAGAAATTTTATTTTTAGGACTATACATTTTACCAGTATACCAGGGACACTGTCCATAGTAGACACCATTAAAATGATGAAGTTCAAACATTTTAAAATAAATACTTTAGACATTATTTTGTAAAAACTAGATCTGTTTGACAAGGAAAGAAACATCATCACAGCTATATTTTAGGAAGGTAACGCTGCCAAAATGTGAGAATGGAGTCAAAAGAGACAGAATCAGAGTGAACAAGAGGCAATTAAAATATAAAAAGAACCAAGCCGAGGTTCTGCCATGGGGATGGGCATTAAAAAAGGGATGTGAAAGGTTTCAGGGATGGAAACGAGTTTTGTTGATAATATGAAGTGGGGGCAAACAGGAAAGGGAAGGGGGAGACTGGGCAACTTTCAGTGAAGAAGAAGAAGCCATTAACCTAAATAGAGACTTCCCTAGGCAGACCAGGTTTGGTGAGGTCCAATATGGAACAGACTGAGTCCGGGGTGTCCAGGGGGTAGACAGTTTTCCAGCAAACATGTTGAAATCCAGGCATGATATTGGGCACGATATCCAATACAATTAAAAACAAAATGACCAAACAAAAATAAACCATGGCTTGTCACTTGAAGCTGGAGATCTCACAGAGAAACTGAAGTCATGGAGGTTGAAACATTCTCCTAGAGAAATGTGTAGGAAGATGATGAGAAAACAGCCACATCAGTGAACACAAGCACAACTGAAATGGAAAACCATGGAGAGGAGACAAGGTGGAATACTAGAGGGCAGGAGTCAAGGGTAGGAGAAGAACCAGGAGAGGACCGTAGCGGTTCACAGGGAAGGAAGAACAGAGTCGTCCTTGCTCCAGTGAGTCTCAGCAGGGTTAGCAGTGAGGCTTTTTTATTTATAAGGTGTCAGGTCACTTTGCCCTAAAACAGACCAGCTTCGGTGCAGATGAAACCTGGTTTGTAGTGAGTTAAAGGCAGAATAGAAGGAAAGGTAATGAAGGAGCAATAATATAGGCTGCAGGTAGCCTAGGGTTCTAGGTTGTAAGCAATAGAATCCAGCTCTGGATGAGTGAAGCAGAAAAGGAATTTCTTAAAGGGATATTAAGTAGTTATCACAATTGAAAGAGGGCTGAGGAACCAAGATCAGGGCCATGCACACCACAGTCAGGATCCAACAACAACACAATGCCTTCATGTCTCAGTACCAGGTCATAAAATTCACGTTTCAAGGCAGCTAGCTCTGGACAAAGAACAGCACAATTAAGTCCACTGTCACTACTGCTCTGGGCCCTCATTCTCCCTGAAACTGTGAAAACTGCCCTGAAAGTAACCAGCTATGACTGTGTCTTTGGAATAAGAATATCAGCTTCATGAATCCTGGGTCATGTGTTCCATCCTAGTAGTAAAGAAAGGTGGGGAAGTGAGACCGTGCTTCTGCAATGTCAGATGGTCCATTTCTTACCCAGACTCATATAAGCGTGTGGGTTCAAAGGCTGGGCGGTCATAAGAATACATATTTTCCATATGTATCCAAGAAGTTGGACACTAGAAAGAAGAAAGCTTAAAGTAGAATTAATAATCTTTTTAGAGCAGAGGGGGTTTGTATATGAGAAGAAAGAGTCTGTGCAGAGAAAGCGAATACACAACAGAAATAGATATTCAATGGCAACGGGCCTACTGAGGAGACAGGAAATCATGTTGCTCAGAGCAGAGGTAAGGAAGTAGGCTTTGAAAAAAGTAAAAAGCTGGAGAAAGGTAATTAACTTCTGCAGAGGGCTGTCCAGAAGCTAAATATGGTGCTTAGGATTTACCTATGGTTTTACATTTGATCATTAAACAACAAGTACAAGATACTAAATACTATCCTAAAAGTAATATTAATAGCATGTCATCAAGCATCTATTATGCTTCAAATATCATTCTATGTTCTGATAATAATCAGACAGGCATTATTGTTGACATTTTGCAGATGAGAAAACTGCGGTCTACATAAGCATAGAGTTAGGATTCAAACTAAATTTTATTTAATTACTTTAAGGATGAAATAATAAGTAATGCAATGCACATTGAGAGAGGATAATATTTTGAAACCATGACAAATTCACTTTTTAATCCCTGTAAATCATATTGGCCTCTAGCTCCCTACCCTTTAACCCAGTAACATTCATTTCTGTAGGAAATATATATATAAATACAGTCTCAAATAGAGAAGTCATTGTTCGGCTCTGAGTTTCTATTTAGATTCTTTTTTCAAGTCCTTAAAAGGTATAGTCTTAAAAGTCAGGCTTTGTAGGGGTGGAAGGAAGAATTCTTAAGTTCCCAAAACTTCCTTTACACATGAAGAGCAAGGCTTGGATGTCTACATTAACAGTTTTGCTGCAAGACAGTGCAGAAAGAATAGAGGATACGATACATAAGAAGATACGTTCTTGCCACATGGGAAGAGAAAAGGCCACTTCAGTGTTTGAAGAAGTTTGCAGAGATTTCGAAAGGATCAGAATAGTGATAGGTGGCACTAAATCTCTCAAAAGAAACCTGAAAATTTAAGGTAAAACTCAGTAACATGTATCTAGTACTGCAGATGAATAGAGAAGTTTCCCTGAGATTGACTGGCTCACCCTAGCTATCTGGGAGATTTGGTGATGGAAACAGATGCCTTATGTGAACCAATGGGCATGGAGAAGACTTGGCTTAGGGTAAGGAAACCATGAAATATAGGCACCTTAATAAGCACAGGTATGTCAAGGGCCTTCGATTCCAATAGTGGGTGTCTAGGAGATGTCCACACGACCGGAGAGGTACTGGAGCACCCAGTGGATACCTGCATGAGCTACCCAGTGACCAACCACAGGACAGAAGAGGACCATACTTGCACCTGACTCTTCCACTTCTATGAGGAGCCCTCCCAGACAATCTCCTAAGATAAAGAAAAGGGGGCAGAGGAAAGCAGTTTCAGTGAGTGGGTGAGTAATAGAAAAAAGAGAACAGCAGCAAAAGCTGAGATGAATTATGTGGCACACTCTTAGTTTTCAGCTGGTAGTTAATACTTGACATTGAAGAGAACTATGAGAGGCTGAGGGGAATAGAGATTTAAAACAACTATTAAGTGAATTATTTGGTCATTTAGTACTGAACCAGGAAAAAGAAACTTCTTTTAAAGGTATTTAAAACCTCCCTGGCCGGTTTGGCTCAGCGGTTAGAGCGCCGGCCTGCGGTCCAGAGAGACCCGGGTTCGGTTCCCGCTAAGGGCGTGTACCTCGGTTGCGGTTTGTCCCCGGCTCTGGTCAGTCGTGCGGGTGGCAGCCACTCGATGTGTCCCTTTCACATAGATGTTTATCTTTCTCTCTGTTCCTCTCTCTCCCTCTCACTCTACCTGAACAAAAAATGGAAAAATGTCCTTGGGTGAGGATAAAAAAAAAAGGTATTTAAAACCTACAAAAACATCCATCACTTATATTTAAATGAATTCAGCCCTTATAGTTAATTACAACACATAACAGCTGTTAAATAGTTAAGGTTTTCTAAATAATATCTTCTTGTTCTTAGAAACAAACATAGAACACAAAATGTTTGCATTTATCACTTTAAAATGAATTTTTATATTTCCAGGTATTTTATATCTAGAATATAACTGCATGTAATGGCTAGATTATTCAGTTATCAAGATCCTGATATTTCTAAATATATAAAATACTTTTAATGATTAAAATTAAAATAAAACTACTCATTTAAATTCAAATAGTTACATTATTAATAAAAACTTAAACAAATAAATGCTTAATTTATATTTACTTCATTTTTTAAATCTATATATTTATAAATCATAAACTTTATTACATATATTCCTTTGGGGAGAAAGAAAGTATAAATTGAAATTTAAAAAAAAACTAATCAAATTGAATTTTTTCATTTAGATTTACAGAAATATTTGGATTTGAGAAATATTGGGACAAGGACACTAGAATTTTCAGACAATTTCCAGATGAATTTAAAGAGACCTGCTATATCAATGACTATAATTCAAATGAGGTCATAATAAATAACTTTCTCAACTATTCTCAAATTCAGGTTAAACAATGACTCCAGGCCACAGGAGACCAGATGCTACAGGAGGAGAATTATTAGCTTTATCACTAAATAAATTTTCAGCGTCTCCTGTCCTAATTAAGAATGAATACAGTGACATCAAAATAAGTACATCTCTGTGCTCTAAACCTGATTTTAAATCCAGGGCACAATACCTCTTGGAATACTTAGATTCTACCTATATCAAATGAAGAATAGGAAACAGGTATAATCATAAATCATTTTTGTTGATGAAAAGATTATGATGACCTGACTATGACGCTAAAGCGATGACAAGTTTTAGGAGCTACAGTTTATGTACTAAGTACCACAATGTCTATTATTAAAAAATAATTTGATATTTAAGTTACTTTAAATCTAAAGTATTCCGCATATATCTAAAATCATCATGTGCATAATTTGGGGTACTTGCAGATACCTTCCAGAAAAGCAGAATTCTAACATTATATTCCTAGATATTCCATCTATAACTCTTTTTTTTTAATTATTTTTTTGGTAAGCACCCCTAGCGGGAACCAAACCTGGGACTCTCTGGTGTTCAGGCCGATGCTCCAACTACTGAGCCAAACAGGCCAGGGCCATCTATAACTCTTTTACTCTATTACTCTGGTAACACCTAGTGTTTTTTTGGTCACAGAAGAGTGACAGATTTCCCTTTCTAGAACATATATAAAGAAGTATGCTAGATCTAACCAGCACAGTGTTAACAAATCTAGGAATATAAGACTGTTCTGATAGGCGGGCACACAACCCAGTCAATATTTTGTTGAGTCTCCATTTTCCCCGTATGAGTATAATGCTTGAATCACAAACACAGTAAGCATACAAAGAGATTATCCATTCATTCAAGCGATATTTATTGAATATTTACAGACTATCTAATCAATGTCAGGTAATGTTATAGAATACAGGAATAAGTAACAAGATTACATTTCTGCCATCATTCTGTTCTAAGTTCAGGGTTCTTAGGAATTTAAAAATACTTATCAGCGACTATTAAAAGCACAATAATAACAATTTACTAAACATGAGCTATTTCTGTTTTTTTTTTTTTTTTTTATCCTCACCAGAGGACATTTTTCCAATTTTTGTACAGATAGAGTGGGAGGGAGAGAGAGAGAGAGAAACATCCACGTGAAGGGACACATGGAGTGGTTGCCACCCGCACAACCAACCAGGGCCGGGGACAAACTGCAACCAAGGTACATGCCCTTAGCGGGAACCGAACCCGGGTCTCTCCAGACCGCAGGCCGACGCTCTAACCGCTGAGCCAAACCGGCCAGGGCATGAGCTATTTCTGTAAATATGTAATACTTGGAACAGGTCAACCTCATCATTTTTACACTCAAGACTTCTACTTCCTTCAGCTTACAGAATATTTGGGAAAACAAAATAAACAAAATGTTGAAAGGCTTTGGAAAACTTAGTTTAAAATACAGTCAAGATACAACTGCCCAAGAAAACAAAAACACTATAACATCAACACTGACAAATTACTACTACTAGGAATCTTGACATAGTATTGTTATAGACAGTGTTTTCTGAAAAGTGAGAAGAAAATAAACATTGGTAAGTACTATCATTGTAGTATTAAATTAAAAACTTTCCCAAGCTTTACAAAGCACTTTTATAGGAGCCAAATGATGAGTTTTTTTGTTTTTGTTTGTTTTCTTGTTTTCTTTTTTTGTAATCATACAGGTATAGAGGGGGGTATACTAATACATATTTTCTAAAATGGCTGTTTCCATAGACTTGTATGGTATGGATTATATTTTATGGGTTGTGTTTTGACCTGAGGTCTATCTGATCCACATAATAAACAAACATTTTAAAGTGAGACAGTCATGCTAGATGTCCCCCAGAGTAGAGAGCATGTGACATTTCTAGTCAAGAGATCAAAGGGTCAAGCAATATAAAGTACTAAAGGTACTAAAGTTCCCTGAGACTCAGTTTCTTTATCCTGAAGACGGGACTTTGTGAGACTCCAACAGAACAGTCTGTATGCGGAAGTGCTTTGTAAACTGTTCAATCCTGTACAAAATTGGCCGCTTTGCTTCTTTCTACCACTTCTGAAATTCCACAGTCACTGATATAAGTAGCACTTCATTATTATAATTTTTTTGTCTTAAGGCCACTTTTCCCCAGCTTCTAGTGATGTGCTGCTTCTTAGTTCCAATAATCTAGAATTTGATAAATAACAAATGCCTCTTCTTCTAAGCATACCGTGTGTCATTTTATCTTCACAACTCTATGAGAAAGAGGCTTATATCATTCAGCTAATATATTAGAGCCCCGATTCAAACCCGATTCAGACAGGCTGTCTATGTGCTCCTTATACTATGGCCAATTACCAACAGGTCACACAGTTCTCCTGAGGAGAGGGATGGTGTCTTATTCATCTTTGTGTTCACAAAGTCTAGTGCTCTGTTTTGCTGTAGGCACCAAATGTATTTAAGGGAATAGCCCATCCCTATGTTCAACTGACCTTCCTCTGCCTGCAATCTAAGATCATGCCCTATGGTTTTGATATCAAAAGAAACAAAACATTTGGTTAGTGAACATTTTAATACTAGTCCTCTGTGGTGTTTGTATAGTATTGTATGCATTTTCTCACTTCTTAAAAATTATTTTCCTTACAATATCGTGTTACCTCAAAAAATAAAATATTGAATTGCCATTTGACCCAGTGATCCCACTTCTAGGAATATACCCTAAGAAGCCTGAGACACCAATCAGAAAGAATATATGTACTCCCATGTTCATAGCAGCACTATTTACAATAGCTAAGATCTGGAAACAGCCCAAATGTCCAAAAAATAAATTAATTAATAAAAAAAATTATTTTCCTTGAATTTTATAAGTAGGGTATAATCATTTGTCTTTACCTTCTAAACCTCACTTCCAACTGTTGTTAATGAAGAAAAATATTAGAACCACTAAAATTTTCCAGATCTCTGGGAAAAAAAAAAGAAAGAAAAAGAAAAAATAAATCCAAAATATTTTATGTACTATACCCTCCTAAAATCAAGTTTGAGCAGCTTCTAAATCAAAATATAGCATGGTAGAAATAATTATAATTTACAAATGAAGCACTGAAAATAATGGCAGGAAAATAAGACAGGGCCAGGAACTAAATTAGCATTAACTAAATTAGTACCTCCTGGAGTTCCTAGCCTTGGTTTAAGATAGCGTCACAGAGCCTTCTAGAAGACAAAAAAGAGGTCAATTGCAGTGTTCATGAGTTAAACTAGTTGCCTAAATCTATTCCTTATTTCAATACCAGGAAAAAAGTATCATTTAATGTAATAAACCCTCTAAAAATATTCTTGTCATAAACATTGTGATGGGTTTTATGGGGCTGTTTCTTGTAATGTACCTCAATAAAGGTTGAGGGATTCTTACCAGAACATAATATTAGAAAAGGATTTTCACAGAGCACAGGCAGGTGCAGTCCAGTGCCAGATATATGGTGGTCTGCTCTAGCCCACGAGGATCTTAGAGTATCTAGGTTAGCAGTTGGTTATCAGAAAAATCTGTAAACCTCCTGACAGTTGCTGTGTGTGTATGGTGGGGGAGGGGGTACTCTGCGTGCTGAGCATCACTAGCTTTCATGAGATTCGTAGAGCAGGTCAAGAAATGGAAGAACTGAGCATGTTCCCTCAGGCAAGCTCTATAAAAGTTTTTGAGAAACAGTGAGTTCAAATTTATGGTTATTGAGAGATAGAGGTTCTGTTGGCCAGTTCACTACAGAGCTAGTATGGGATGGATTTCCTTTTTTGAAAACTATGCTTTACAAGAACTTCCAATAAGAAGTCCATTAGACAGGGCAAAACCCTCTTCAGAAAAAAAAAAAAAAAAATTAGATTTTCCTTCTAACATAGGAACAAAATGGGCAATAATATAAATTATATATAATTTTTCTAAAATCAACTAAAATACATCATAAAGGAATGTTACATTGAAAAATGATAGAGCTTTTATTTTTCTTGCTTGTTTGTTGCTTTCAGTTTCATACCCCACAAATCATATGGTTCATGACTTCTGCCTGACTTATTTTACTTAGTATGATATTCTCAAGATTCATCCACATTGTCGCAAACAGCAGTTTTTCATCTTTTCTAATGTCAAAGTTGTATGCCATTGTATACATGTACCACATCTTCTTTATCCAAGCTTCTATCAGTGGATATTTTGGCAGTTTCTATGTCTTGAACACTGTGAATAATGCTGCCATAAATATAGGGGTGCATATCTTTTTACAAATATATGTTTTCAAATTTTGGGGGTAGATACCCAGAGGAGGCTTTGCTGGGTCATACGCTAATTCAATTCTTAATCTTTTGAGGAGTCTCCACATGGTTTCCATACTGTTTCCACAGTCACAAACACAGACAACAGGGTGATGGTTAGCAGTGGGGAACTGTGGAGGGGAAAGGAGGTCAAATATATGATGACGGAAGAAGGTATGACTTTGGGTGTCAGGCACAAAATGCAATATTATCAACCAATGTCACCCCAAACAATTTAATTTTAAAAACTCTGTATTTCAGCCCAACCAGTGCGGATCAGTAAGTGAAGGTCAACCCATGCACCAAGAGGACACTGGTTGATTCCCAGTCAGGGCACATGCTCAGGTTGTGGGCCAGATACCCAATGGGGGTCATGCAGGAGGCAGCCAATAGATGATTTCTCTCATTGATGTTTCTATCTCTCTCTTTCTTTCCCTTCCTCTTTCTGTAAAATCAATAAAGAATAAAAAATTAAAATATATATATAGAGATGATGAATCAATAATACCATACTGAGGCAGTAAAATATATATCAAATGAAGATAATAATGATAATATAAAATAAATGTTCTAAAATATAAAGAGCATAATGTCACACAGAAAAAAAATAAGAATCATATAATTTCACTCATATGTGAGATATAAAACCAAAAACAAAAAAATAAACAAACAAAAACTGATAGACACAGACAATAGTATGGTGGTTACCAGAGGGAAGGGGGTTGGGGTGTGTCGTAAAAGGTACATAAATGGTAAATGGGGTCAGATTTATGGTGACCCAAGATGATTTAAACTATGCTTAAAAAAACAAAAGGAAAAGGAAAGAGTATCACCAAAATTAGAGTATGTTATTTGAAAGAGTAATTTGATTTAACTCTTCAAATAGTTTCTCAAAATGATGTGGCTTTCATGCTCAGAATTATCACTAGTATTTACCTCTTTCAATCCTGAACCATCAAAAGCTGTTACATTAACTGAGGATAGATATGGCATTAGAAGTAATTTCTTCTTGTTTACTCATATTTCATAAATTATTTTCAATAAATATGGGTAATTATAAAACTAAGTTATATCCCAGTATGTAAATAAAAACTCTGCAATCTGAAGACTGTGGAACAATGACCAAAATCAAATATACATTTAGTTATATTTTTCCCCCTCCTAATTTACTCTGATTCATTAAAGTTTGTGGAAGAAATGGCAATACAATATATTTATTAAGTAGCTGTACATTAAATTATTTTTCTCACTCTTCCTTTCTTTTTTTACCCTTTTTTCAGTGGAGAAGCAAAATAGGAAGTAAAAGAAGAAGAAATAACTGCCCTGCACTCAGAAATAGAGGCATAAAGTAGTTCGGCTCCAGGCTTCCTGGAGAGAGTAGTGATACACACCCTGGAGTCTTCCTGGAGTCTAGCAAGGGCTCTGAGTGTCTCTCAAAGTCTATTACCATGTTTATATATTTATTTATGAGATTTCCCTTGACTAATTTCTATTTCTTATTTGACTAGAGATTTTTGGGTAAACATTAACTCAATTACTTTGAAGTCACAAAGAATAAATTTATCAATTTATTTTACCTTTCATCTAATTACATAGCATACAGCTCTTTAAACATAGTCACCACATAATAAATATATGTTGATTCCATGAATATTTTAAGTTCAACAAGACCAAAAGGTAAATGTAGACTGATATCCTTTTTTTCCCATTCAATTATATATTTTCAATAACATATATTTATTATTAAAAATGGTAAAAATATTAAGTAAAATATGTTATTAGAAACATGCAAAATGTATTCTGGAGCCAGAATTAAATAAATACCTTTATTTTTTAACTCTAATATTATTGATATCTTTTTTTTCTGGATATCAGTATTTTAATCTGTTTTATTCACTTCCATTGATAAGCAAAATTTGTTATAACAATAAATATATCCTTAATATTCTGGATTATTTTTACTCTTTAAATTACTAAACAGTGAAATTGAACAGAATCTACAGTTCCTATTAAACACAAATCCATTAATAATATGTGACATGACATTGTGAAGGTCATGGATTTTCTTATATTGTTACTACATTTCTTCCGATATTTAAAAACTATCAGTTTATATCATTGAAGAATTATATAAGTTGGATTAAAAATGTAAGGCACTTTGCCATGTAAAACCTATGAGAACATAGAAATTTTTATTTTATACTATAAAACAAGACGAGAATATCATTGGGGGGGACATAGTACCAAGTGGCAAAGGTTCACCCTGAATTTCTCAAGAAAAAGGATAACATAAAAACTTAAATGGATTGAAATAATAAAAAATAATATTAAAATGCATTAAAGCTCTCCTATCCAAAATTGTTATTTTTCATGGTGACAGTTTTTTGATTCATTGCTTAACAAAATAATTATGCATATTAGATTATTTTATTACATCCAATTGTCAAGTGAATATCATATTCACATTTTGCCTAGATATTTCCCTCTTTTACATGAGATATATAATTTAGGTAAAATATAGTACAGAGAAGTGTCATATTCCTTGGAATGAAAAATTGAGCACAGTAGAATTAAATTATTTCAGGCCTGCAGTATGACGACAGTTTAGACAAAACTCTGGAAACAGAAATTCAAGGATACTATATGCGCGTGTAAGTTGAGTAGGTGGAAATAAGTTAAGCTGACAATTTGTTAAAAGTCCATTTCGAAAACATTACTGTGACTTTTAATATTTCTGTGCCTTCCCAGTACAATCAATGTTTATTTTGCTTATTTGTGACTCAGCCAAGTTCCAGCATTAATTTAAAAAGCTAGACTACTCAAGAGAAACCTCTCTCAAATTAAGCAAACAGATGTCTGCTGATCTCTCCTACTAAGTATTTATTTACATCATACAATTAGTTGAATTTGTGTAAATAATAACTTAGACTTTTAGACATCCAGGCATAATTTAATAGCTTAAATATCCAATTATATTTACTATCAGACAGAAGGGCAAATATTTAGGGATAAAAATGTGTTTACTACAATATATGTCCATATTCAGAGTTTCCTTTTAGTTGTACTCATCAGAGTCCTCTTTTTGGACGTTATAATAAACTACTATACTGATTACTTTGCAAAGATGTTTCTATTCTGTCTATTTTGGAAGAAAAAGCGTGTCCTAGATTTCCATAGATGTGAAGCTACTGTTGCAAAGACTGTGTCGTGTGCATGTATTTTTGTATGGCAGCACTCAGAAATCATTTATGAATCAAGAGGGGCCGTGTGGTTAGCAGCTCCTCATCCCTTGCTCAGGCATGGCAGCTAAGTGTGATGAGGCTGGGCCAAATATCATGGCCAATAAACTGGATGGCCCTAGCAGCTGTATTAGAAAATGGTCATTCATTTCCCTGACCAGATTATGGTGTACTGCTTCCAGGTTGGTAGGTTCCAAGCTTTTGTTGTAAAGGCATTTCAGTGTTAATGAATTTCTCCCACCTCACCCACAAAGATCAGTGACGGAAACAGTGTTGGTGTCTAATCTTTACACTGATTATCAATGAAAAATTCATTAGGAAAAAATGGCATTGCATTTCTTTTATTTGTAAGAAGAAACATGGATAATGAACTCCCAAATATCAATTTAGCAGACTATGAAAGTGGTCTAAACCCAGAGCTGCCTATAATCAGGTTCTATTACTCAAGAAAATTTCACATCAAAGTATATTTGAGTTTCTTCCTCTTTCTACTTGATGGGTAACCTTCATTCTTCTCATTGTAGTAACAAGTATCACAGTCGTGTGTTTCCCAACAGAGGAACCAGTTCCTTCACGTGTGTTTTTCTCTGCACATTTTTGATCAATTAATACATACTTTTCTTTCTCCTTTTATTAGATTTGTATACAGTGCATGATCCACCATGCAAATGTAAATATGCATTTAAGAACTGGATTTGTCTCAATGTAACAAAATATTAGGGTCTTTCTTACACATAATAGGAGTATGTTATTTTCTAATACATACAACCTTAAGAAAGGAAGTAGGCATTTAGGTCTAATGCAATGGCTTAAGATGTCAGGGTACAGGTGTTTTAGATCATGTTGCCTTTTCCAAGGTTCAGTATGGTTCCTGCAGCTTCAACCTTTATGTCTGCATTTCATGCAGAATGTAGTTGGATGTATGAAGGTCAAAAAAAAGCACAGGCCAGTTGAATCTAATTTTTAAAGAGGTTTCAACTTGTATTTAATGTACATTGATCATAACAAGGGGATATGCTCAATACTTGCAAGAGATGCTAAGGTATGATATTTTTAATTGAACATATTACTTTCACAATAACATTCTGAATTTAAGCAAATCATATTTATTCCCTAAGCCTCAGATCCCTCAGTTCAAGAAGTTTATTCTTGTACCCATAACATTAGATGAATAATTGAATAATTGAAAATGTAATTAAACTATCTACAAAATGCACATGTAATCATAATTCAATTTAAATATTTACATAAAGTAAATTTTATGTTACAGACTGCTTTGTGTCTGATAAATACAACTGCAACATGACAACCACCATATTTTCAAAATCAATTAAAATTAATGAAATATTACATTTATAAATTTTAAGCATTCTAATTCTTGTCATGTGTTTAATTTTATACTTATTTAAATTTGAGAAATAATAATCACGATATCACTAAATAACAAATAATGGCAAAATGCATTCATATATGGAAAATTTATATTTTATAGACATTCATATTTGTACCTTAAGTGAGTAAAACTTAGCTTACTATGCTTACTAGTATTTTTAACCCCGTTGATTTTATTGTCTGTCATTTTTATATGAAGCATTTAATTTAATATAATATATAATTTTCTTTGTTTTAACATTTTACCTTGTCTTTGTAAAGTCTTACAGAAAATTATTTAAAACCAGCAAGTTAAAAAATCATGTATATTTTGCCATTTGTTAAAAGGAAATGTGTTTCAGGTTTTAAAAATTTATTTTTGTTTGGCCCAGTAGAGTGAAAAAGTGAGACAAAGAAAATAAAGAAATAGAACAAAGAAATAAATGCCTTAATTTATGTCGTCATGTTAAACTTCCAGTAAATCAAAGTTCTCTTCATATAAGGCTGATTTTGTATTTAAAAAATAAAAAATAAACTAGATTTTCACTGAAAATATTTTCTCATCCAACCTAAAATAATGCCAGCCTCATGCCACCAAATGGAGAGAGAAAAAGTGCTAAAATAATTTAAGATGCCACTCTGGGGTAAAATCAGAATGATTATGAACTATGTGTGGTACACTGTTTTATAAACTTCATCTTTCCCCTCTCTTTAAAAAAAAAAATTATCTTTATTGTTAAAGTAATACAAATGTCCTCCATTACCCTTTGAGACAGCATGGAGAGTACTGTGCTAATCTTAATAAGCCAATCAGACAAGTACCATGCGATCTCAAATGTATGTGGAATCGACTGAACAAAATAAACCGATGAACAAACCAGATCTAGAGACGTGGAAGCAGGGAACAGACTTACAAACCTCAGAGGGAAGCGGGTCGGGGTTGAGAAGAAGTTAACCAAAGAACTTACATGCATATATGGATAAACTTCATCTTAAACATCATTGAACAAATTAAGTGCTCATACAATGTGAAAATTAATTATTTATTCATGGCCAACTGAAAGCTAATTAGACTTTCTGTCTGGGCAGCATCCCTCATTAGAGTAACTAACATCAGTCTGAAATGAGCATTTGGGTAATGTCAAAGAAAATGTCTACTTTGATCACTTTTTCATCACCATCATGTGGCACAGTTTGTGTCTGGCCCACAGTCAGTGCTCAGCAAGTGTTTGCTGAATGAATTAATTAATAAAATAAATAGTAATTTATAGGATAAATAAAACTCAGCTTTTTAAAATTTTTATGTTAATCTCTGTGTAAAACAATATGTCCATTCTCAAAATCATTCATCACTTGAATGCAAACAAATTTTATTATTATGTTTAATTACTGTAGGTTTTCTCACTTCTTTGCTTGATCTCAGTAATAAAAATATAGCTTTAAAATTTTAGAATAATTGTCTTAAAATCATAATTATGAAATAAACATTTACAGTATTAAAATATTTTGTAATTTGATTACGTATTCTTAAAACTGTTCTCAGTTGCACTTAAAATTCTATTTTTATCCGTATAAAACTGAAAATCTCTAACATATATATTGTTTCTCATTTCTATAATGAGTCTTTCTGACAAACTACTAAAGAATAAAAGGAGTATATTTGCTCCCAATTAAAAAGAAATATTAGTGGAGAGAATCATTTTACTCTTAAAGGACAAATTAGATATCAGCTGTGATTGAATAATTAGTAACTACTATTTCAAGTTTCCAAATTTATTTTACAAGGATATGTGTACTCCTAACAGGCATGATATCATTTTATTGCTAATACTGGAGTTTATCTAATTGTGGAAGGTATTCCTATTAAGGTACATGATGGCAGCAATCTAAGACAGTCATACAAGGGTCGATGTGGAACACAGAATGAGTTAATATGGTTTCCCATTTCACTGGTTCAGAAGCTTTTGGCATGACTTAATTTAATATAAGCATTAAAGGATGGGTGAGATTTTGACAGGCAGAATTATAAGAGGGCACATACTAATCAGAGGAAACAGTATCACTCAAAGTGGGAAAGTGGAAGTTGCTGAAGCCCAGGAAACCTAGGAGATAAAAGACAAATTCAAAGCTAGTCAGGGTGTGTTAGTTGTGTCTTAAGTGCTAAAACTCAGATAAGTCCTTAATTTAATAGGCACTGGGAAATCATTGAGAATCTTAAGAAGGGGAGACATATGATCTGAGCTATACTGTAGGAAGCTTCAATTGAATGAAGGTCTCTCATGAGAGAAGGACGAGGCAATGACCAAAAGTAAAAGTCATAGTCCTGGCAGGGAGTTTAAAGGAAGAGATACTTTCAAGATAGTCAACCCATGTGTTTCTGTTCCCAGTAATTCTTAGGTCCTAATTGGCCTGTGGGTCTCCCATCAATTGTAACAGTGGTGTTTATTACTTTATGGGAAATCACAGCATCAAGTCAGAAATAAGGGAGTCACTAGAAAGGTCTTATCAAGTCATGTGTGTGTGTGCCTGTGTATGAGAGAGATTGATTTTCTAAATTCCCAAATTTGGTCTCTCTATATATAGCTTTTTTTTTTTTCTTCAGTAAACTGGTCATGAAATTTGACTATGTGCCATATGGTAGAGATGATGTTTTATATATATAATAATATTAGAGTAGAATTTTCTCTAATAGTACAAGAAGAGAAAGTGCAGTAGGGAGAAAGTGAATACATTTAAAGACAATAGTTCTAGAGCTAAAATGACTATTGATTTTGGTGACTGACCAACACCATCTCTTTCCCCTGAGATGCTAAGGAGCCTGCCTTGCAGGGTGCTCTGTGCCAACAGAGTCACCACCATAGAGTACAAATATTTTCAGGCAAAGGAGGGCATAAGATGGCGCTTGGTGTATTTTAACCTTCAAATACCATATTTAATATTAATAATGGATATTCAAGTAATCTTGAAGTGTGAAATACTGCTCCTTTGCTGCATCGAGTGAGAAGCATTCAATACTGTTGCCCTGAATCTAACATTGAAATTTCATCTGATCTAATACAAATCCTTCTTCTTTTATTTCACAAGGGTCAGTTGATGTAAATATCAGAATCATGATTATGTCCTACCAAATCCAGCTTTCTGAGAAGTGAATTATATTACTTTCAACCCTGTTCTGTAACTTAGTACACATTTAAGTACAAGTAAAAAATAAGATCCTTCTATTTCCTGAAAGAAATGCTTCGATCTAATAACTTTTGGAGACCTCCTTTGCCTTATTCTGTACGAAATATGAGAAGACTTTGAAAAAAGAACATGGCCAATCGAAAAGATATTTGACCACTTATTATACTACATGTGAAGAACACCTAGATGCCAGGGAGATAGGGTTCCCAGATTCGGTGCTGTATTTAGGACATCAGGTTTGACATTTCATTTGCAATAAAAGTTACAAATGCTGGAAAGACAAGACCCAGACAAGTGGGAGTAGTTTCTCTAAGCGCTGTCCCTTACATTAACATATAGATGGAGATATAAATATAAATGAAGCATGTTATCACCTGTTGAATCAAATTGTATTTGATGTTCAGACAGTTTCAGGTTTCTGCATATTGAATATTAAAGTACAAAAAGAAAGTATCTATTATCATTATAGGCTAGGTAACACATTTAGATCCTAAGAGAAATCACCACTGGAAAGATGGTAACACTAATAAATATAACGTGATAATACATAATTAGAAAAATAACTGTCTTATAATATAAAGCAGCTAAGGCTCAGGTGACAAGGAGAGTCAAAAGTATTTTATTACTTATTAATTCCAATTTATTATATTAAACATTTTCCTTCTCAATATTTCTTACAATGACTATTAGTATTTAAGTTCTACAAAATAGTCTGTTTATGAACAACAATAAAACTACTGTTGCTCAAGGATATCAAGGAGGATAAATATGAGACCATTCTGTCTAAAGTAGTTTATCTTTCCATGAGGCAAAGTTCTACAAGAATGAAAGTGAGGCTGGAAATGAGCGAGGTTTGGACTGGTAGTGGACTAACTGGGTAACACTCTCCGGCAGAGACTGAGTTCTTTATGTAAGGAAAGGGTGAACACATAAGAGAAAGGTTCTAGATTGGAAACTGAGAGACTTTATCTGGAAAGAATATGAGAAACTATTTCAGGCTTTTGGGGCCATTGTGCTTGGCACGGCTACTCAGCTCTATCACTGCAGTGTGGAAGTAGTCACAGACAATTCAAAAACACCTGGGGGGGGGGTGCTGTGGTCCAATACATTTTATTTATGGGTGCTGGAAGTTGAACCTTATGTCATGCTGTGTGCTTTAAAATATTTGTCTTCTTTTATTGTTTCCTTCAATCATTTAAAATAAAATATATATATCCTTAACTTACTGACCAAACAAAAACAGGCAGCCAGTTACATCTAACCCACTGTCTTGTTCTAAACTGAAGGTGATTCCTGATTTCCTCCTAAAGGACCTACCGCTATCATCCCCTGTAGAGGCTCTATGCGAGCCGAGCCAGCACGTCCTGATCAAAGGATAAGAATGGAGGAACTTATAGGACATTTCCCAGTACATAGGCTCACAGGAGGTAAAAGAAAACAATGTGGGTCCTGGCTTGTGACTGAGTTGGTTGGCGCGTCCTCCCATACACCAAAAAAAAAAAAAAAAAAAAGGCTGTGGGTCAGGGCACAAACTTAGGTTTTGAGTTTGATTCCCAGTCAAAGCACAGAGGGGAGGCAACGAATTCATGTTTCTCTCTCTCCCTTCCTTTCTCTAAAATCAATACACATATCCTTGGGTGAGGATTTTTAAAAATAAGAAGACAACATGGGCATGAGACATGTAAATATTAAAAAATATAAATTTAGTCAAGTGATAAAGCCTGCTGAGTGAAAATAGAGGAGTGCTAATATACTGGATTAAAGTTAGGGGAATAAAGAACAGGAGACCTCAATGACATGAAAGGAAATATAAAAACGTGTTAAATTAAATTACCAGGAGTATATAAAATAACTAAGATGAAAATAATAACAGTCATTATCATCATCATCATGATTCAGCTGTGAGAGGTAGTTTATATAAAAGGTAAAAAGCAGGGATTTTAGAGTCTGGGTACCTGGATTGAATTTCCCTACCACTTACTTTGGGCAAGTTAGTTAAACCATGTACCCCAGTTTCATTATCTATAAAACAGGTGTTCTTACTTCATAGGGTTGTGTAAGGATTCAATGAATTAATGTATGTAATGCCTATGGAAGAGTACCGAGTATAGCAAGCACCATATTGGTATTTGTAGTATTGACATATTGTATCTATGTGATTTCATATCTATGTAATGATGACTTGGAGAAAACTGTACCTACATAATGCTTTTAAAATTAGAAAATAATATATATGGTATATTTTTTACTCTTACATAAATCTATAAATTTAGTAAAAGTATTTAAAATTTTAAATAAAATTTTTAAAACCAATCTAAAATTTCAGTGACAAAAACGATACTCAGATATTATTATTTTAGGAAAAGATAACTAAGGAACCATCATTCTGACACCAAATATTTTAAGATTGGTTCACATATCTTCTTGAAGACTCAACATTTTCTAGGTTAAAAAGATACATAGTTTTTTTAGACAAAAGTTATTTCAAAGTATAGTGTTGTACTTTGAAAGTAAGTTTACACAAAGAAAACACTGAAATAATAAAAAACAAAACTAACATTTGATCATTAAAAACTCCACTGGTTACTGTACAGTGAATGTTGATGATATTCTCAGGCCTCCTGAGAAGGGAATTAGATAGGGGAAAAAGGCCTCTGTTGCAAAATAATTTTAGTTAATTTGGATTTAATTCTAAATAAGTGGGAAGTCAGTGAGGGGTTTAAGTAGGTAAGTGAAACATTTAATTTCTGTGGTGTTTTCTTCTCTGTGAAAATTTTTTCTTTATTATTTTTCAAGTATAGTTGGCTTTCAATATTACTTTATATTAGTTTCAGAGGTACAAGAGTGGTTAGACATTTACATAATTTACGAAGTGATTCCTGCAATAATTCTAGTACACACCTGTCACCATATAAAGTTATTAGAATAGTATTGACTATATTTTCTGTGCTGTACTTTACATCCCCATGATTATTTTGTTACTACAAATTTGTGCTTCTTGATCCCTTCACCTTTTCACCCATCCCCCTAACCTCCTCCCATCGAGCAACACTCAGTTTGTTCTCTGTATCTATCCATCTGGTTCTGTTCTGTTTGTTCATTTATTTTATTCTTTAGATTCCACATTTAAGTGAAATCATTTGTATTTTTCTGTCTGATTTGTTTATCTTGGCATAATACCCTCCAGGTTCATTAATGTTGTTGCAAATGGTAAGATTTCATTCTTTTTTATGGCCAAGTAATATGCCATGAAACGGGAGAAGATATTCACCAATAATTCATCTGATAAGAAGTTAATATCCAAAATTTATTTAAAAATTCATTCAGGAGGATTCCAAAATGGCAGCAGAGTGAATGGAAGCTACACAGACCATCTCCCAGGACCAAATTGGAATTACAACAAAAATAAAGACAAATCATCAGGAAAAGGCAACAGAAAAGCAGCTTTGAGGACCACATAACCAGGGACATGGACTCAATCCTGGTAGGCTTGCAGAGACGTGAGAGGGGGCTGGGAGCCCACTGTCGGCAGCGGCCTTGGCTGTGACCAGTGGCCTTAGCTGGGAGTGGGCGGCCTTGGCTGTGAGCAGCAGCCTTGGCTGTGACTGTGAACAGAGCCCTTGGGTTAAACTCCCAGGCGGCTCCACCGCACAGAACCAGGACAGAGGCTAAAATAGCCACAGTCATTTAACTTGGGCTCTGGCAGAAGGAGGGCAGACTGGACTGGAACTATGTGGGGACACTCAGGATTTGGAGGGCACTCAGAGCTTTAGCTGAGTTGCAGCCATGCAGAACTGTGGTCATCTTACTCATTCCCAGGGCCCTGGGGAGAGGTGGTGGCCCCTCTCTCTGAGATTCAACCCCACCCAGGTGGCCATTGAAATTCTAATTGAGGACCATTAACAACCAGCATCTGCCCCACCCTCAGGAAATCCTCTTATGCTGAGCACCTGAGGGAGTTTTTCATTCAACTGAGAAGCCAAGGTTATTCAGGTAACCACTACTGGTAGCCTCCAGGCAAAAAGCTAGAGGATAACTGTACCATCCCTGGGCTAGCAACTTTAACCAGGAAAGTAAGACTTGACAGTGGTGTGTAATGTGGGTCCTCCCTGGCCCATCCAAACCCAGGGGAGGGAGCCACAAACAGCAGAACACCAACACACACAGGGAAAATTTGGCAGGCTCCAAAGCCCACTGTGATAACCATAATGGTGAAACACAGAAACAAAAGCCAAATGAAAGAACAAGAGACCTCTACCAAAGATGAGATAAATGAGGTGCAGTTAAGCAAGTTAACAGAACTAGAATTCAGAGCCATGATCTTGAGGAAGCTCAACAGCATGTGTAAGGAAATGAGCACCATGAGTAAAGACATAGAAATGTTGAAAATCAACCAGTTGGAAATTAAAAAACACCAAGAAGAAAGACATAGCAGAAATAAAGAACACATTAGAAGGTCTAAATAGCAGAGCAGAGGAAGCTGAGGACTGAATCAGTGAATAAGAAGATAGAGTAGAAAAAAATCAACCAACCAGAAAACCAAAAGGAAAAAACAATTATAAAACAAGAAGACAGCTTAAGAGAACTGTGGAGCAACTGGAAACGTAATAACATTCGCATGATAGGAGTCCCCAAAAAGGAAGAAAATGGGCAAGGGTTAGAAAATATATTTGAAGAAATAGTGACAGAAAATTTTCCTAACTAGGTGAAGGAAGAAGACATTCAAGTTCAAGAAGCACAGAGAGCCCCAAGAAAGAAGAACCCAAACAGGCCCACACCAAGACACATAGTAATCAACATGCCAAAAACTAAAGAGAAAGAGAGAATCCTAAAAGCAATAAGAGATAAGCAACAGGTTACCAACAAAGGAAACCCCATAAGGCTCTCAGCTGACTTCTCACAAGAAACACTACAGGCCAGCAGGGAATGGCATGAAGTAATCAAGGTCATGAAAACCAAAGATCTGAATCCAAGACTACTCTACCCAGCAAGGCTACCATTCAAAATAGAAGGTCAAATAAAGAGCTTCCCAGACAAAAAAAAATGGCTAAGGGAATATATTAGCACTGCAAGAAATGTTAAAAGGACTGCTGTAATTAGCAGAAGAAATAGGAAGAAAATATAACCACACTAAACAAAAATGGCAATGAATAAGTACATATCAATAATCATCTTAAATGTAAATTGATTGAATGCTCCCATAAAAAGACACAGAGTAGCCCTGGCCGGTTTGGCTCAGAGGTTAGAGCGTCCGCCTGCGGTCTGGAGAGACCCGGGTTCGGTTCCCGCTAAGGGCATGTACCTCGGTTGCAGTTTGTCCCCGGCCCTGGTTGGTCGTGCGGGTGGAGGCCACTCGATGTGTCCCTTTCACGTCGATGTCTCCCTCTCTCTCTCTCTTCCTCTCTCTTCCTCCCACTCTGTTTGTACAAAAAATGGAAAAATGTCCTTGGGTGAGGATAAAAAATAATAATAATAATAAAAATAAATAAATAAAAAGACACAGAGTAGCTGATTGGATAAGAAAGCATGACTCGTCTATATGTTGTTTACAAGAGACCCACCTCACAACAAAAAACTCACATAGGTTGAAAGTGAAGGGATGGAAAAAAATCTTCCAAGCAAACGGAAAGGAAAAAAAAGCTGGGGTAGCAATATTCATACCTGATAAAATAGATTTCAAAATGAAGGCCATAACTACAGACAAAGAAGGCCACTACATAATATTGAAAGGATCTATCCAACAGGAAGAGATAACCTTGATAAACATATATGCACCCAATATAGGAGCACCAAATTATATTAAAAAACTTCTGGAGGACTTCAAAGGAGAAATTGATAGCAATACAATCATAGCAGGGGACTTCAACACCCCGCTCACATCACTGGATAGATCCTCTAGACAAAAAATTAGCAAGAAAACAGAGACTCTAAATGAAGCACTAGACCAAAGGGAT
Source organism: Molossus molossus (assembly GCF_014108415.1). Taxonomy (NCBI): domain Eukaryota; kingdom Metazoa; phylum Chordata; class Mammalia; order Chiroptera; family Molossidae; genus Molossus; species Molossus molossus. Next base: position 70,152,586 of record NW_023425344.1, on the reverse strand, counting down.
TTAATAGATATCTACAGAGAATTACACCCCAAAACTACAGAATTCACATTCTTCTCAAGTGCACATGGGACATTCTCAAAGATAGAGCACATGTTAGGCACAAACTAAGTCTCTACAAGTTCAAGAAGATTGAAATCATATCAAGCACCTGTTCAGATCATAATGACATGAAACTAGAAATCAATTGCAACAAGAACATGCGAAAACATTTGAACACATAGAAGCTATATAGCATGTTGTTAAACAACAAATGGGTCAATGAGGGGATCAAGGAAGAAATTAAAAACTTCCTGGAGAACAAAGAAAATGAACACACAACAACACAAAATCTATGGGATACAGCAAAAGCCATTCTGAGAGTGAAGTTCATAGCATTCTAGGCCTACCTCCAGAAGCAAGAAAAATCTCTAATAGACTACCTAACCTTACAGGTTAAAGAAGTAGAAAGGAAACAAAAAGAAAATCCTAGAGCAAGTAGAAGGAAGAAAATGGTAAAGATCAGAGCAGAAATAAATGACATAGAAAACAAAAAAAAACAATTTAAAGGATCAATGAAACAAAAAGCTGGATTTTTGAAAAGATAAACAAGATTGATGGACCCTTAGCTAGACTCACCAGGAAACAAAGAGAGAGAACACAAATACAGAAACTCAGAAATGAAAGAGGAGAAGTAACAACTGACACCACAGAAATACAAAAGATTATTAACAACTACTATGAACAATTATATGTCAACAAATTTGACAATCTAAGCAAAATGCAAAAATTTTCTAGAAACACATAGTCTTCCAAAACTGGACAAGGAAGAGATAGAAAACTTGAACAGACCAATAACAACAGAAGAAATTGAAGATGTAATCAAGACTCTGCCAGCAAACAAAAGCCCAGGCCTAGATGGCTTCATGGGGGAGTTTTACTGAACATTCAAAGAAGAACCAACACCCATTTTCCTCAAACTATTTCAAAAACTTCAAGAAGAAGGAAGGCTTCCAAACTCGTTTTATGAGGCCAGCATAATTCTAATTCCAAAAACCAGAAAAAGATACAACAAAGAAAGAAAACTACAGACCAATATCCCTGATGAACATAGACTCCAAAATCCTGAACAAAACACTAGCAAATCAGATCCACCAACACATCAAAAAAATTATTCAAATTGTCATTATTGGCAGATGACATGATACTGTACATAGAAAACCCCAAAGACTCCACCAAAAGTTTACTAGACTTAATAAATGAATTTGGCAAAGTAGCAGGCTACAAAATTAACGTCAAGAAATCGATGGCATTCTTATACACCAATGATGAACTCACAGAAAGAGAAACTAAGCAAACAATCCCATTTACCATTGCGGCAAAAAAATTAAGATACCTAGGAATAAACTTAACCAAAGAAATAAAGGACCTATTCGCAGAAAACTACAGGTCATTGAAAAAAGAAATAGAGCAAGGTATAAAAAAGTGGAAGCACATACCCTGTTCATGGATTGGGAGAATTAACATCATTAAAATGTCCATATTACCCAAAGCAATCTATAGATTCAACGCAATACCCATCAAAATACCAATGGCATACTTCACAGAATTAGAACAATTACTTCAAAAGTTCATATGTAACCAAAAAAGGCCTTGAATAGCCACAGCAATCTTGAAAAAGAAGAACAAAGTAGGAGGGATCACATTACCAGATTTCAGGTTATACTACAAAGCCACTGTAATCAAAACAGCCTGGTACTGGCACAAGAACGGGCATGTAGACCAGTGGAGCAGAACAGAGAACCCAGAAATGGACTCAAGGCAATATGCTCAATTAATATTTGACAAAGGTAGCAAGAGCATATAGTGGAGTAAAGACAGCCTCTTTAATAAATGGTGTTGGGAAAATTGGAAAGCTACATGCAAAAAAATGAAACTAGACCCTCAATTTACACCATACACAAGAATAAACTCAAAATGGATAAAAGACTTATGTGATTCATGAATCCTTAAAAATCCTAAAAGAAACTGTAGGAAACAAAATTTCAGACATCATACGCAGCAGAATTTTCACTGACACATCACCTAAGGCAACAGAAACAAAGGAGAAAATGAACACATGGGACTACCTAATGTAAGAAGCTTCTGCACAGCAAAAGATACAATCATCAAAATGGAAAGGCAACCCACTGTATGGGAGAGCATAATTGCCAATGATATATCAGATAAGGGGTTAATTTCCAATATATATAGAGTGCTCATACAACTCAACAAAAGGAGCAAAGAACACAATTAAAAAATGGGCAGAGGAGCTAAATAGACACCTCTCCAAACAGCACATACAAATGGCTAAGAGACATATGAATAAATGCTCAACATCACTAATCATCAGAGAGATGCAAATTAAAACAACAATGAGGTATCACCTCACACCTGTCAGAATGGCCGCCATCAACAAATCATCAAACAACAAGTGTTGGCCAGGGTATAGTGAAAAGGGGACTCTAGTACACTGCTGGTGGGAATGCAGACTGGTACAGCCACTATGGAAAACAATATGGTGTTACCTCAAAAAACTAAAAATTGAACTTCCATTTGACCCAGTGATCCCACTTCTAGGAATATACCCTAAGAAGCCTGAAACACCAATCAGAAAGAATATATGTACCCCCGTGTTTGTAGCAGCACTATTTACAATAGCTAAGATCTGGAAACAGACCAAATGTCCATCAGTAGATGAATGAATAAAAAAGCCATCGTACATATACACAATACAGCTATAAGAAAGAAAGATCTCTTATCCTTTGAGATGACATGAAGGGACCTTATAAGTGTCATCCTAAGCGAAACAAGCCAAACAGAGAAAGACAAGTATCATATGATCTCACTTATTTGTGGAATATAATGAACATAACAGTCTGAGGTGTGGGGTAGTCCCAGAGACGTGGAAGTAGGGTACAAACTGACTATCCCCAGAAGAGGAGGTGGGGGAGAGAGATAAACCACAGAACTTATATGCATGTATGCATAAACAACAGACATGGACTACAAAGCTGGGGAGAGGGCAGGGAGGGTGGGGGAAAGGGAATCAGCGGGGGAAAAAAGAGAAGCACCTGTAACAAAAATAAATTAATTGATTAAATTAAAAAAAAAAATCATTCAACTTAACACCAAAAAACACAAACATTCCAATTAAGAAATGGGCAGAGGACTTGAATAGACATTTGTTCAAAGAGGAGATACAGATGGCCAATAGACATATGAAAAGATTCTCAATGTCCCTAATCATCAAAGAAATGCAAATTAAAACCACAATGAGATATCATCTCACACCTGTCAGATTGGCTACCATCAATATATCTACAAACAACAGGTGTTGGTGAGGATGTGAAGAAAAGGAACCCTCAGATACTGTTGGAATTGCAAATTGGTGTAGCCGTTATAGAAAGATTCCCCTAGACACTAAAATACCATATGACCCAGCAATTCCACTTTTGGGTATTTATCTGAAGAAATATAAAACACTAATTCGAAAAGACACAGGCACCCCTATGTTCACTGCACCGTTATTTACAATATATCCAAGATATGGAAACAACCTAAGAGCCCATCAATGGATGATTTTATGTAGATGTGGTATATATATACAATGGAATTGTACTCAGCCATAATTTATGTTTTTAAAAGATGTTTGCCACCCGACCAGTGTGGCTCAGTGGATTGAGCATCAACCCATGGACTGAGAGGTCCTGGTTCAAATCCTGGTCAGGGCACATGCCTGGGTTGCAGGTTCAATCCCCAATAGGGGGTGTGCAGGAGGCAGCTGATGTATCAGTCTCACATGATGTTTCTATTTCTCCCTTCCTCTCTTTCTAAAATAATCAATAAAAACATATTTTTTAAAAAAAGGAAATTGAAGGATATAGTATATATAAAGTACTTCACCCAGTGCCTGGCCCATAACAAATATTAAATAAATGTTACCTAAAGCTGCTGTTATTGTTTGTACCACTCCTCAGCTTTGAGCAAGTGCCTTCACGTCTCTGGATATCATGTTTGCATCTGTAAAATGAGGATTCAGTGCTCTCCGAATTAGGTCTGTTTGAGCTTTGGGAATTACTGTATAATGTAAGGTATACTGTGGATGACCATGCATCCTAGTCTGTCCCTGTTGAGTGATACATTTTAAGAACGTTTAGATCTCCTCTTCTGTGACTTTCCGATAAAACCCCTCTCACCTTTTCTTGCAGGGATCACATTCGCTCTGGCGTGCTTGGCTCCTCCTTCCTTCCGACCTGTGATTGAGTTCTGAACTCCAGTACGGAGACTGTTGTTGTTGTTGTTGTTAGTTCTAATTTCCCACATAAAAAATTAAAAGTGGAAATAACCACATAAAAACAAAATTAAAACGAAATATTGAGGATGCTTTGAGAGAGAGTTATATTCAATTCACCAGAGATTTAAAACCTAACGGACAAGTTCATTAGTGTTCAGTTCTCTCCAGTAGTCAGAGAGGCAGGGAGTGGGGAGAAGGGAAGGCCTTGGGTTCCGAGGGGAGAGGGTAGGTCTGCAGCGGGCGCTGTTATCCACCTGGACCTTCACCTAGGCTGGGGCATCAAAGATGACCACTCATCTGCACCTTCTTTTGAAATGTCTACCTGGCAACAGAAGGTCTTAATAGGACCAGGAAGCCAGCTCTTGCTTTCATCTTATTTGGGGATTAACTTTATCCATGTAAAAGAACAACTTGGGTTTTAATAGCTTTAAAAAATGAATAAAAAAAAAAAAACATTTTAAAAGACCTTTGCCTGTTGTTCTAGGCATGGTAGTAAGAGGCTATTACAGTAGCCCAAGTTAGGGATGATGGCAGTTATGTCAAGCCAGTGTGGGTTTGTGGCTGAGCATCGACCCATGCACCTGCACCAAGAGGTTGCCAGTTCAATTCCAGGTCAGGGCACATGCCCAGTTGTGGGTCAGATCCCCAGAGGGGGTCATGCAGGAGGTGGCAGCCAATCAATGTTCTCTCTCATCGATGTTTCTATCTCTCTCTCCCTCTCCCTTCCTCTCTCTCTAAAATCAAAAAAGAAAACTAAAATAAATAAATTTTAATTTTTATGTCTATAACAATGCTTTGAAAAAAAGATATAAATATGTAAAATTATAGGGAGACAAACCTATAACAGAGAAAAAGTAAATTTCCAAAAATCAGAATGGTTGTAAGATAGAAAAGTAAAAGAATTTCAATATTAGAGAAAGTAAAGGATAGACTGAATGATGATGTAACAGAGGTATTGTGCAGCAGAAATAGCATCTGGTGATTGATTGGACTAGATGACATCTGAGGATTATACTATTTATTAAGCTTTAAATGTTTTATTTATGTTATAACTGTTTTTAATTTATATAAAAGAAAATTCCAATATATATTATATTAGGATAATATAAAGAACTCCTAATTAGCCATTACCCAGCTTCAATAATTACCCACTCATGAATAAATTATTTATCTATATCCCCAACTACCTACCCCCTATATTATTTCAAAGCAGTCCCAAATATTACATCAATTCATATATCAATATTTCAGCATTTAATAGTATTAAAAATTCCTTAATATTACTGTTCAATTTTTTAAAATCTGTTTTTATTGAATTTTTAGAGAGAGTGTGAAAAGGAGAAAGAGAGAGAAATTTTGATGTGAGATAGAAACATTGATCAGCTGCCTCCTGCACACCCCCTTACTGGGGATCAAGCCTGAAACCCAGGCATGTGCCCTGAGCAGGAATCGAACTGGAACCTCTCAGTCCATGGGACCATGTCCAATCCACTGAGTCACACCAGCCAGGTCAGTGTTCAATTTTTTAAAGATTCTATTTAAGCATATTTTTCTATGATTCCTTTTTTCGTAGAAAACTATTTTTATTAATTTTTAAGAAGAGAGGAAGGGAGAAGGAGAGAGAGAGAAACATTGATCAGCTGTCTCATGCACTCCCCCTGCCAGGAACCGAGCCTGCAACCTGGGCTTGTGTCCTGACTGACAACAAAACCAGAGACCTCTCGGTGCATGGAACGACACTCAACCAGCTGAGCCACACTAGCCTGGGCCACATGTTTCTATGATTCTAAATATGGTCTACTTGATGAATTTCCTTCATTAGAAAAGTTTCACTCATTCCAAATTCTGTGTGTTGATTCTTTAATTTTGATAGTTTCTCTTCACCCTCAATGTCCTGTTCTACTTATTCTCTTACCAAAAATTGTGATAGTTTCAGCAAGAGACTAATGGAATAAAGGGATTTATAGTTAACTATTTTCAAGTATATGAAGATTTAGCAAGTAGAAGGGAGAGGTAATTTATTTTGTATCAGCCCAAAAGCAAAACTAGAATCATTAGATAGATGTCACAGGAAAGCTTACACTCTCTGCACATTCATGGCTCCCAAACAGCATCCTCATCTCTGATATCTCAACAGAACTACAGGCTCATATTTTCAAAGTTCTTTTCCCCTATAGATATCTCAAATTTACCATCGTCACCCTGGCCTGTGCAGCACAGTGGTTAGACCATCAGCCCATGCACTGCAGGGTCTTGAGTCTGATTCCCGATCAAGGGCACATACCTGGTTGCAGGTTTGATCCTTGGCCCTGGTTGGGGCATATACGGTAGGCAACCAATCAAGGAGTCTCTCTTTCTCTCCCTCCCAACCTTCCTTCCACTATCTCTAAAAATCAATGAAAAATTTATCCTTGGGTAAAAATTAACAACAACAAAACAAAACAATTTACTATGACCAACTGTCAAAATTATTTATATATTTTTAGCCTTTAGGATTCAGGACTTTCCCTTCCTTCCTTCCTTTCTTCTTTTCTTTCTTCAGTTCCTTCATGATATAAAGCCCAAAGGAAGCTTATATAGTTTAAATAATAAACATGAGCTCTAGAACAAAACTGCTTGGGATTGACTTCTGGCTTTGCTACTTAATAGTGCTGTGGTTTTAGGCAAGTTATATATCTCTCCGGCCCTATTACCTGTTCTATATATTGGGAATTATATTAACATAGTCCCTTGCACCAATAAAAAAGATGAAATGAACACAAAATTGTGCCTGACCTAGAGCAATACAGAAAAATCAGTTATCAATACATTTATATCACCCAATTTCAATTCTCTATAAAGCCCTTGCCATCATCTGGCATTCGTCTTGCATGTGTAACTGTGTTTGTTTTTTTATTTACTTTTTCTGTTTTTAAATGCATATTTTATAATGTTGGACACTTAAGAGGCTTCAAAGAGGCACAGACTAAAAGAAAGTGATTTTTAAGTAACATCTACTCCCCAGAATCAAGCTCCTCAAGGGCAGGACCCCAGTCCAAGGCACTCACTGATAGAATTCTAGCTCCCAGAACTATGTCTAGAAGATCTCAAGAACTCAATATACTCTCCCTCAATGAATAAACTGTTCTTAATTGAAGAGAATATTTTAGAGCACTTAAAGGTATATAAAATCAATTAGACTTCCTCAAAAGATAGGGTCCCCTCACTGATGTAAGAACTATTTCTAAGGGTTACTATGATAAAGATTTTTGCACTGTATATACTATGCTGTCATAAATTTACTTACATTGTGAAAGACAGTATATGAACCTTTTCCTCTCTGTAGTCTATGATATTACTTATGTTACCCTAAGAGTAAAGCATGCAATTAAAACAGCCTTAAATTCTAGTTGGATATACTTTTGTTTGCATCCTCAAATTAATTCATCTGAACTAAAAAAAAAAAAGTATGGAGGGTTATCAGAAAACTTTTATCTTTTAAGGAATAAAGTAGTTGTATTTGAAAGTGTCCTGCCTATGCCCAGCCGGTGTGGCTCAGTGGTTGGGTGTCGACCCATGCACCAAGAGGTCACTAGTTCAATTCCTGGTCAGGATACATGCCCAGGTTGTGGGCCCAATTCCCAATGGAGGGCATGCAGGAGGCAGCCAATCAATGTTCTCTCCCATCGATGTTTCTATCTCTCTCTCCCTCTCCCTTCCTCTCTTTCTAAAATCAATAAAGAATTTTTTTCTTTTTTTAAAAAATGTCCTGCCTATGAATTTATTGTAGCTGTTAAACCTTAAAATATCCCTTTAATTAACATTTTTAGTATTTTAAATGTAGTATTTTCACATTTTGCCATTAATATATTTAATTATTTATGATACATATACTGGTTTAAATTTGTATTTTTTGTGAAAAGTTAAAATAGGACTTAATTACATGATGTCCTCAATAATCAGCTACATTAGAACATGTGGGAATGGAGTGTAGTCATAAAAGGAAATCAAAGGAAAAACGTGGTCTGCAGTCCATAACTTTCATTACCACAGATAATGTCACTCTAATTGAATAATTACATTTCATTTGGAAGAAGGTGAAGATTGTATGTAATATTCAGAATTCACTTCTTAATCAAATATGATAGATTAATACTTGCATTCTAAAATTTAAATTAGATTTCTTAGATTAACTCAGACAAGAACATAAATACATTCTTTTTTATTATTTATTTTTTCCTTTATTGATTTTAGAGAGAGAGGGAGAGAGAGAGAGAAACAGTGATGAGAGAGAACATCGACTGGCCACCTTCCTGCATGCCCTTCACTGGGAATCGGGCCCACAACCTGGGCTGGTGTTCTGACTGGGAATCAAATTGGTAACCTCTTGGTTCATGGGTCAACACTCAACCACTGAGTCACACCGGCCAGACCATAAATATATTCTAATACAGACATAGTAGGCAATTAGACAGACATGAGCAGAGTAGGAATGATAGACCAAATACAGAAAGTCACCAGGCCAGAAAGGCCTAGGTACCTAGCAAAGGGGCAATCTGGGAAAACAGGTATTGTAGGGTGGGACCTCACACCCAAGGTGACCTTTCGTCCCCTAGCATATTGCTGGTCATGAAGTCTAGACTGGCCTGCAGTTCAGACTCTCCCCTAACCTTTCCTCCCTGTCACGTGGCTAGTCATATGACAGACCCCCTTAGAAGAGGAATAGGGGGGCTAGAGAATAACCTTATATGATTCCCATACAAGCCCTTGCTCAACCACTCCCTTAAGTATTAAGGCCTCAGTGGATAGCTACTTGCAGAAAAATGAAACTAGACCATCAACTTACACCCTACACGAGAATAAACTCAAAATGGATAAAAGACTTAAATGTAACTCATGAATCCATAAAAATCCTTGAAGAGACTGTAGGCAACAAAATTTCAGACATCATACGCAGCAGAATTTTTATTGACACATCACCTAAGGCAATAGAAACAAAGGAGAAAATGAACACATGGGACTACATCAAACTCAAAAGCTTCTGCACAGTGAAAGATACTATCATCAAAATGGAAAGGCTACCCACTGTATGGGACAGCATAATTGCCAATGATATATCAGATAAGGGGTTAATTTCCAATACATATAGAGTGCTCATACAACTCCACAAAAGGAAGGAAAAGAATCCAATTAAAAAATGGGCAGAGGAACTAAATAGACACCTCTCCAAACAGGACATACAAATGGCTAAGAAACATATGAAGAAATGCTCAACATCACTAATCATCAGAGAGATGCAAATTAAAACCACAATGAGGTATCACCTCACACCTGTCAGAATGGCCGCCATCAACAAATCATCAAACAAGTGCTGGCGAGGGTGTGGAGAAAAGGGGACTCTAGTGCACTGCTGGTGGGAATGCAGACTGGTGCAGCCACTATGGAAAACAATATGGTGTTACCTCAAAAAATTAAAAATTGAACTTCCATTTGACACAGTGATCCCACTGCTAGGAATATACCCTAAGAAGCCTAAAACACCAATCAGAAAGAATATATGTACCCCCATGTTTGTAGCAGCAGTATTTACAATAGCTAAGATCTGGAAACAGCTCAAGTGTCCATCAGTAGACAAATAGATAAAAAAAAGCTGTGGTACATATACACAATGGAATACTACGCAGCTGTAAGAAAGAAAGATCTCTTATCCTTTGAGACTACATGGAGGGACCTGGAAAGTATCATCCTAAGTGAAACAAGCCAAACAGAGAAAGACAAGTTTCATATGATCTCACTTATTTGTGGAATATAATGAACATAACAGTCTGAGGAATGGGATAGTCCCAGAGACGTGGAAGTGGGGTACAGACTGACAATCCCCTCAAGAGGGGGTTGGTGGGGGAGAGATAAACCACCCAACTTACATGCATGTATGCCTGAACAGTGGACATGGACAACAAATTGGGGGAAGGGCAGGGAGGGAGAGGGAGGGGGGAATCAGTGGGGGGAAAAGGAGAAACATCTGTAACAAAAAGTAATTAATAAATAAAAGAAAAATAATAAATAAATAAAACGAGGATGATAAGAAATGGAAAAAAAAAAAAAAGCATTAAGGCCCGAAGACAATGAGGTTCTAACCTGCACCAACTAATTATAGGAACAATGCCTCTTGGTGTGCTGGCTACAGAATCAGAGTTCTAGTAAACTAGATGTAATAATGTCTAGGCCTTAGTTGTGTTTTAGCTCCAGGCCCAGAAAAGCAGCAAAACCAGATGAGGCAACACCATGGCTTACATCAGGACCAGATGTAATGACCTATGACTCCCTACCCTAGCACTAGCCAATTAGTAGAGAACATGACCCTGAAAAGAACACACCTGGAAAGCTATGAATATTCTACTGAGATCCTCCCCTAAGACCTCCCCTAAAAGTCTGCCTATTGGGAAACATAAAAAATCTTAAGAAGAAGGACCCAGGCACCTGCACTCTCTCCCCACTCCCTTCTTCTGGCAGGCATTCATTCTCATGCTCATTCATTCTCATGCTCATTCATTCTCATGCTCATTCATTCTCATGCTCATTCATTCTCTCTCTCTCTCTCTCTCTCTCTCTCTCTCTCTCTCTCTCTCTCTCTCCCTCTCTCCAGCACTTTTTCCCTTTCCTTCCCTTTTTTCTTCCCTCAAGCCTCATACCCTTGCTTTCTTTTTCCTAAGTTTGCCTCCGTAACTTGTTCTACTAAATCCACACAGCACAGCTGCTCACTACTTCCATCTCTGTGACTTTCTAAAGAAAGTTTCTCTTGTAGTTAGAATGCTGGGCTCTGAATTCTTTGCCAGCCAAATTCAAGGACTAAGGTCTATCTTTGCCGGTTACATCTGGTGCCACTTGACATTAACAACATCAAAAATATAGGGTAATTCATAAGGCGCAGCTTCTAAATAATATCATCCTAATCTGAAAACAAAATAAAAGCATAGATAGTACTTTTATTATTGAAGTTACAAAAGACCATTATTAAAAAGTATCACTAAGTTAATATATTTTAGGTCATATTTGATATCTGAAATATTGTTTACAGTCATAACAAACGCTTCATTGTAAATTAGTCTTTTAATTTCCTGCTTCTCTATTATCTTTTCTCCATCATTTATACTATATTTTTAAATATCAAATGGTACAAGGAGTGTGATATTGTGATTTATAATAAATTTATACATTTGGTCATTCAGATCATCAAAATATATTTCTTGTATATATTTGGTCTTTACCCACAATTCCTAGACCACAGCTCATAAACATTTGGAATTTCCTGAGTAGTAAGATCAATGGGAGTATCTTTTCTTTTAATGATATTTGGACTCTTGACCTCAGGTCCTCAGTCCCTGAAAATGCCTCTAAGCCATAAAAGTGAAATGGATGTCTTATTTTTCATAACAAGCCATTTTCACCACAACTGGGTTTATGTTTAAAAAGGGGCTTTTTCCAAGCACCTAGGAAGAATGGGGGCTGAGAGAACCAACCATGAATAGAGGGTTGAATGTTGCAGTTCCACACCTGCTTCATAGGGAGGGGAGAGAGGCTAAAGGCTGAGTCAATCACTAATAGCCAATAAATTATTTAGTCATGCCTATGTAATGAAGCCTCCCCAAACCCAAAAGAAGGGGGTTTGAGAAGCGTATACATTGAGGAACTAGAACACTTCCATGTGCCACCTTGCAGGGCCTCATTCTCCAGGGCAAAGGCTCCTTGGTTCAGGACCTTGCTCTATACATCTCTCCATCTGCATGTTGATTCATTCCTTTAATATCCTTTGCTATATACTGGTCATCTAAATTGCTTTTCCTGAGTTTCATGAGCTGCTTTAGCAAATTAAGAGAATCCATGGAGAAGGATGTGGGAACTGCTGATTTACAGACAGTTGGTCGGAAGTATAGGTGACAACCTGGGCTTGCCACTAGCACCTCCAGCGCAAGGCAGTCTCGTGGTACTAAGCTTTTACCTGTGGAATCTCAGTCTAGCTCCAGGTAGATAGTCTCAAAATTCTAACTAGTTATTAGAAATAAAGCACAACTTTTCATTATTTCTGTACATCTACAAAGGAACTATTTAATTAAAGTGATTCATTTCACAACTTTCAACAAGAAAATTTTACTTATTCCCAGGGTACATGTAATTTCTCTTTAGTTAATTTTCCTCATGAATAAGAACTCTCCCCTCTTTCAAAACAAGAAGGTGTAAAGCAAACTAGTCTCAATGGGCCAGCTGAAAAAGAAAGGTAGCTGGCAAATTTATACAAAATGTTTACAGGAAAATCAATTGTATGGCCCTTAGTTTTAATCACTGTTCTTCTGGCTTACCACAAATCTATAGTAAACATTACGTAACTGTCTAGTTTAACAGCATTTCCTAAATTAAATTTTCTAGGCTGCAATTATAAACTCTGCTCTTAAATATTACCTAACAACTATGATATTTTCTATGCATTTTGCTGGAGGTATTGGAAGATAGTTTCTAGTAATTAGAATCATCTGACTCCAACACTCTACTTCCAAGAGCCTCGCTATAATAAATACATTTATATCCTTCTCTGAATCCTGCTACCTCTTGTCTTTTTTCTCTTTCTGTTCAATATATGCTGAACAAAAAATGCAAATCTTAGAGCACTTAGAAATATGACTTAAAGTCTCCCGTTCTAATTGGCTTCTTCCACAAATTGATCAAAATAAATCCTTCTCAAATGGTTGTTCTGGGGAAAACAGGAAGCACAATGCTTAGCACAAACAGACAATAAATAGTGTTTGAGTCACTTTCCCTATGTGCTTGTATTTAATCCCAAAGACAAGCATTTTTATTTGCATTTCTGGCCATCTTCCCTAAGGTCTTCTCTATAAAACAGATGATTTACAAGAGGCCTATAAAAACATTTGTTTTATAGTAATTTTTACCTACCACTAGTTCTCCCAATGACTTTCTTGCCCCTAACTATTGCTTTATGGAATATTATTTTAAATTTTTTTTCATGTAAAAAATAAGAATAGGATTACTTTGGATTTAATATACAGATTTTTAGCATAAATCAAATTTTATATTTATATCCCAGAAAATGTTTCAAACAACTTTACAACTAATCAGAATAAATTTACAACTAAATACATTTAAATAGATTCATAGTAAAAGGTAAAAATACCTGTCACCACACCATGATGATTTTTATTCATTTTCACTTAACTTATTTAATAAGGTAAACATTTTTTATAGCAGATTCTTGTAAATTAGACAGAAAACAAACAAACAAACAAAAAAACACCTAATCAGATATCTATCTGCCACTGAACCTTGGATATAGTGAATGTTCCTCTATATCGCTTCCATTCATTAAAAATTTAATGTGGAAAGTTTTTTAATGAACACAGAGAATGCTAATGAGGTTGGCTCTGAAATTTTGGAGACCTCTTTGAAATCTGGCCTCCTGACTACCATAGGAATTATCAAATATTTGGGACTTATAATTTTCAATATTCCTCTTTCCTAATCTTAGTCATTTGTAAAGAACCAATGAGGGTGGTGCAAATCAAAGCAGCCTATATTTTACAGGTTTAAGTCATCAATGTGATAAATATGACAACTTAGTGAAAAAGAATTAGATTTCATGTTTATATTCTAAAATTTGGAAACTAAGGTATAGAGAAAATAAATAACTTACAGGCGAGAATTACTCATCGTTTGAGTACTGCCTTGCAAAACAGGGCAGCGCTGGCTCGCCCTGAACTCACTGCCCCACCACTGCGACCCGTCATCATTCGGGATTGCTGGCATCTCTGAGCAGAGACTGGTACTTAAGACCTGAGTGTTTGGTGAAGTCGTTGCTTTGAAATGTCACTACTTCTTGGTCCTCTCAACAAGACAAAGCTAGAAAATACATGTTTGTACAGCACACACATATTGACATTTGTCTACATTTCTTTCTTTCTATTACAAATCACAAGTCCACACCAATGCCTCCAAGTTCATCCCGACACCACAAATGTCAATCTGCCTTCAATATTTCCATATTTGTAAATCTCTTCTCTAACAGTGAAAAACTGGTGTCCATCATCATTATATACTATTTTCTTGCTCACTCATTTCCCGTGTAGCCAATCTCTGTCTGACTTCGTGAGCTGTCTCCTCATTCCCGTGACTGGCCCACTGATGGTCATGGCACCTCTTGAACCCTGAATCCTCTTTATCCTGGCTCATCAGACTTTACCTCAAAAGAATGGAAGGGACAAGAAAAAAGAAAGAAAAAGGGAAAGGGAAGAGAAGAGAAAGGAAAGACAAAGAAACCAATTAATAACTTTTAAAAGAAAAGAATAGAAGACAAGGAAGTGGAAGAACAAGAACAAAGCTTTTATTTTCATAACAAAACCTAGGACTCTTGAATCTTTTAAATAATATTTGAAAATGTTCAGTTTAGCTTCAATATGGTGATGTATCTGTTTCGAACACAGATAAAGCCCCTAACAAAATCAGGCAGCAAGGATTCTATCCCCAAGAAATACAAACCTAAAGTTTATTATGGAAAAAAAAGTACTTTAATGTATATTTTCAATTATTTGTTGAAAGATTATGACAACTTAGAATAAAAGAGTCTTAAGTCTCTAACAGATCATATATTTTAAGATGAAGAATAGTGTGTTTGTTTTTTTTTCTGTTTGTTTGCTTTCTAGTATATTTTAGAGATTTTTTTTTCTTGGTTTTGAGAGCGAGAGGAAATAAGACGGAGAGAGAGAGCTGCTCTATCTGAACAAAGAATGAAAAAGTGTCCTCGGGTGAGGATAAAAAAATAAAAAAAAAAAAGACAGAGAGAGAGAGAGAGAGAGAAACATTAATGTAAGAGTAAAACATGGATTGGCTGCCTCCTGCACGCCCCCTACTGGGGATTGAGCCTAAAACCTGGGCATGTGCCCTGACCGGGAATAGAGCTAGCAACCTTTCAGTGCACAAGACGATGTCCAACTAACTGAGCCACACTGGCCAGGCCAAGATCAAGAATAGTTTTTATTTTTATATTTCAAATCACCTGCTCTACAGTAAAAGTATATCTTAAATAAATGTTACAACTTCCATAAAACTGTCCCAATACTCCAAGAAAAGTTTATATTCTGCTTTGAAATAAGCATCCAAATCCAGTAATTACCCTAAGGGAAGACATAATTGTAATTGCCTCAATATGTCTGTTCCACTTGACTCTTTGAATGTAGGGTTGGTCATCTCATTTGCTTTCATGTTGCATCTCTGACATAGAGCTTAATATTAAAAACCTGTTTAATATGTACCCACAAAATAAATGAATCAATTCTTCATATCTCATTGAAGTTTCAGAGGAACTGTGAAGTCAATCTGAAGTTGGAAGGGGTTCTCTAGTGACATAATATTAGCATTCACGTGTTCTAGCATCTGCTTCCTAATTTATCTTTGGCACTGCATTATTCACATGTTTACATTAATGCCCTCTAGGACCTCTGTACACTATAAATTCCATATTCATCTTTTATCTGTGTGTTTTTTATTGATTTCCTGTATTAATT
Source organism: Molossus molossus (assembly GCF_014108415.1). NCBI lineage: Eukaryota > Metazoa > Chordata > Mammalia > Chiroptera > Molossidae > Molossus > Molossus molossus. Next base: position 70,136,725 of record NW_023425344.1, on the reverse strand, counting down.
AACTTCACACTAGTCACCCTTGACCTTGACTTTACTTATAGTCACCAAGGTCAATTGAAGCATGTGAAATTCATTTCTATAATAGAACAACAAACCAATGTAAACTTATCTCACTTTCCAAAATGATGAATATATTCTTTGTCATGTTCCAGGTCTTTCTGTAAGATATTAGAGTACACTGACTGGGCTTCCAGTTTGAGAAGCATTTAGGGTTGTTTTGTTATTCTATATCAGCTATACTCTGTGAATAGCTCTGGTATGTTATATTTTTTAATCTTCAAAACAACATACAGAGTTGAACTCTGTATTTTCGTCTTCATTTTACAGTTGAGATATATGAGCTCAGACTTTTTCAATGATTTATCCAAAATCAGAGCCAGCAAGTGGTTTGATGACTAGTCTACCTCAGTGTATCAACTCCATGTCATTTCTTTTTCACTATTCCACCCCACTGCTTCCCAGATTTTTATTTTGATATGTTTCAAACTACTGAAAAGTTGAAAGACTAGTCTCATGATCATTGGTATACTCTTCACCTATATTCACCAGTTGTTACCTCTTACTTTATACAGAGCAGATGCTCTGTATCCGATTCTCTCTTTTTCTCAGGCTCTTTCTAGATATAGAGGTAGGTGTGTATGTGTGTGTGTGTGTGTGTGTGTGTGTGTGTGTGTAATTTTTTCTTGTAAGCCATTTGAAAGTAGCTTCATACACTATGATACTTTACCCTCATATAATTCAGCATGTATCCCCTAAGTACAAGGACATTATGTGATGCTTGTACATGCATCATCTTTTTAGTATTCTTGCCACAAATATTTAACCTGAATCAAACAACAATGAAACTATCAAACAAAGCCAGATTGAGAAGTGTTCTATATAACAATAGTTGAAATTTTCAAAAATATTAATATAAGATGATATAAAAATAGGAGGGTAGACTATTAATTCTACATGAGACTAAAGTACCATGAAAACTAAATACAATACATAGATCCTATATTGACAAATAAAATAAAATAAAATAAAATAAAGCAGCTATGAATAATATGTTGAGGACAGTTGGAAAATGTGAATAGAATTGGTATATTAGATAATATTATTCCATGTTCACACAATTGCTTTTCAGGGGCAAAATAATCACTGCCGGCAAAACAGTGTTTTCTCTAAAATATCTGTGTACATATTCAGATCCACAAGAACTGTGTGCATACTCTCTCTAATATACATACATATCCAGATCTACAAAAATTATGTTTTTATTCTTTTTTTAAATTAGTATGTGAATGTCTATAGCTTTTTTCATGATGAACCAAAGATGAAATGGAATAAAAATTAGGTATATAAAATATTTTAACCTAAATGGTATGCCTAATAAAAAATAACTGAGAGCAATTTAATATCTCAAACTTTTTCTTATGCTCTGATCTTCAGTTATTAACATTAGTAATTTCTTAAGAAAATTGGTTATTTACTTCCTAATAGTAAGACAATAGAAAATTGTTTCCCTTAAAATAAACAAGGCTTCTTTTGTCAACTATTTAGTCATATACCAAACAAGCCTTTCAAAGAATCAGAGAGATATGAGCTAAATGAGACTATTAAACATATCAAATTAATTTTGTTGATACCATTTCAGATACATATATTTTAATTATATAAAATATTTTCAATGTAAATATAAAAGGCTATCTGATAGAGAAATGGCCATGAGGACCAAGAAACAGATAAACAGTAAAAACAAGGGACAAGAAAAGCAGATCACCATAATAAATCTGTAGTATTAACAAAAAACCTGTTCAAGTATAAAACAATTTCTTTCTTTATTATCTAGTCACGAGAGAATACAATGAAATTTAGATGTAAGTTGGAGAGTTTATGAATTCAAGTTGGACGACACCGTGATTGTTGGTTAATTACACTAATAAAGGCTCAGCTGAATCAGTGATTCTTTGTTGCTGAATATCAACATATGTACTTAAAACAATAAATAGAAATAAGCCACTTAGAATTTGCTCTTTATAAGCACATTTTCTCTAAATTGCTGACAAAGAGTCTGACAATTTTTTTAATTGGTTGAAATTGAATTTAAGTATTCCAGACATGACTACATTACCTACCAGCTTAGTTTTTCTTAAATAATATGTATTCAAAAGTATATGTTAATTATATAACTGAGAAGAGTCACAATTCTGTTTATATGATCAGTAACCTTTATTAAAAGAATTATTCAAAAATATTCCTTGAACTGAATTTGAAGAGGCATTGAAAAACACAACATATAATTCAAGAATAAATTAACTTCTAAGGGAAAACTTCATGTTCAGAACTTAACTGTTTTCAATCAGTGCAGTTTCTAGTTAAATTTTTCCACATAGATGAAGTAGAATAGACTCATCATTTATTTTCTCGAGGTAAAGGTTAGCACATTGCTATGTAGATAGTAACTGTTTCTCCCTATTCTATTCTTGTCTTTATTAGCTCAGTTAATGGTACAGTATTGCTAAATTTCCATTTTCAACCCTGGGGATACCTGTCTTTTCCCTCTCCGCATGCCCAATAGACTACTGGTAATGCCTGTATTTTATTGAAATTCCTGATTCTATGCCTTAGTTGACATTTCTCTTATATCATTACTGTATTAAATAGTTGTGATTTCTTTGTCTCTTTCTTTTACCTATTCTAACTTATTCCACTCTGCTTCCATATTTAGGTGTGTAAAATGCAGACTCATCTTGTTATTTCTTTGTCAGATATAGTTGATTATCCTTCCCCTAATTACTTTCTTGCAAATTCAACACTCATATTGTTCAGCTATCAGGTAGCCTCATATTGAGGGGAATCTGAAAATCATAAAATAATCTAGGATTAGGTTATTCCATTCCTATATCAGTGACCATTTTCCAAATAGGTTTATGGAAGAATTTCATCCATTGACAGAAAGAAATCTACTGCATAAAATTTCTAGGCAAGAAGTTGAAAAAACAATAAAAGCTGTAGCTCCCACTGCTGGACACTATTGGCTGAGAATGTGATGTCTGACATTAAATGAGCCGTATAATAATGAGGGGAAAGGATTGCAGAGTAGTGGAGCTGAAGCCATGCTCTCACCGCATGACTGAATGCACTATCCCTGGGTCCACCCGATCACTACACCTTCTTGTTATGTGTGATAATAAATGGTCTACATTTTCTTTCCATCAGGCCTTCCTCCAGTACTTGAAATAAAAACACATTATTACATTTAGAATCCCTGATGTCCCTAATTACCCACCAGAGAAAATTCACAAAGTTTGGTATAGAATTCAAAGCATCTCAAATCATCACAGCCTGGCCTTGTCTAATTCTGTTCTCCCATCACCCCTTTCCAGTGAGCATTTAGACATTTGAATCACAGGCTCTTACCCTCTGGTGTCTTTTGTACTGTTCCAGGAGTGAACGATGCTTGCCACTCCCCTTTGCCACTCAAACTAACCTGAAGTGTGACTCATTCTTCCATCCTCCATTTAAATGCTCTGCCAAGCCTTATAGGACCCTTAGGATTCGAACCAAACATTTCCTATTTATTTATTTATTAATATATCCTCACCCGAGGATATTTTTTTCCAATAATTTTTAGAGAGAGTGAAAGGAGTTAGGGAAGGGGAAAGAGAGAGAGAGAGAAAGAGAAGAGAGAGAAACATCATTGTGAGAGAGACACATTGATTGGTTGCCTCCTGCATATACCCTAACTGGGGCCAGGATGGAATCTGCAACCCAGGTACACGACCCTGACCTGGAATGAAAACTGGACCCTTCGGAGTCTATGAGCCAATGCCCTAACCACTGACTCACTCCAACCAGGGCTCCTATTTATTTATTTATTTATTTATTTGATCCTCACCCAAGGATATTTTTGCATTTATCTTCAGATAGAGTGGGAGGGAGACAGGGAGGAAGAGAGAACGAGAAACATTGATGTGAGAGAGACACATCAAGTGGTTGCCACCCATATGACCCCAACCAGGGCCAGGGACAAACTACAACTGAGGCAACCGAGGTATGTGCCCTTAGTGGGAACCGAACATAGGACTCTGTTCTGCAGACTGGCTTTCTAACTACTGAATCAAACAAGCCAGGGCTATTTTTTTAATCTCCAAAACAAGTGACTTATGTTATACCTTCGTGATCTCATCACGTTTGCAACTAGTAACAAAATTAGACCAATTAGGAGGACAAATTCTTTTTGTTAAGTGGGAAGAGCTTCAGTTGAGCCAGAAGAAAATTCAGAAACTGATGAGGATTGAAGTTTTCATTTTTTAGTCTTTGAAAAAGATGCAAATTAGCCCTGGCCAGTTTGGTTCAGCGGTTAGAGCATCAGCCCTCAGACCAATGAGTAATGGGTTCAATTCCCGTCAAGGTCACATACCTTGATTGCAGTTTGTCCCCAGCCCCAGTCAGGGTCGTGCAGGAGGCAACCACTTGATGTGTCGTTCACACGTTGATGTTTCTCTCTCCCTCTTTCTCCCTCCCACTCTATCTGAAGCTAAATGGGAAAATATCCGTGGGTGAGGAATAAGAAAAAAGAAAAAAAAAAAAAGATGCAAATTAATTTTTAAAAGTTGATAGAATTAAATATAATAATCTCACAAAATAAAGGGTTATAAAAGAATGTAATAAATTTGTTGGTTAGTTGTTGTTTTTTCCCTTTTTCTGTTGACTCTGCAGAAAAGGGTTAGAGAGGCAAACACTGAAGGAACTGATTCAAGAGGAAATGTGGAGGCCTAGGTCAAAGCAGACTGCAGCAGAAGATGACCTCCAGCAGTGTTCTCACAGCAGAGCCCAGATGGCAGACGTAACAGAGGTCCATGGTTTCCCGAGGGAGAGCAGAAACAGAAATAACAGGCTTGGACTCACGGATGAACACTTTCGACTCTCGGAGACCTGCCAGAAACATTTTCATTGGCACCCTCTGCAAAAGGGCTGATGGTCTGGGAGTGTGGTAAGTTCAGTCTGAATTTGAGCATTTAGGGTAATATGACTTTATATGTGCCCAAAAGGAATATGATTTTTGACATCTGAAGTGCATTTATAGTCCAGTGCACCTATAACAGTACCTTACACCTGGTAGGTGTGCAATAACGGTTTGCATGATGGAACCAAATAAATGTGTGTAGTTCTTGATTAACCACAGCCTGTCAGGACATCCTTGGTCACCACCCAGAAGGCAGATCTACAATGAGGTGGGGAATCTTTTACTCACTTCAAAATAATTTTACAAAATATATACAACTGTGCAAGTCTTAATTAAAGAGCTGAAGGGAGTTTCATTTTTGTTTTTTTCAGGAGCAAAAAAATATTATAAAGTTAGTTAAGGTAGTCAAAAATATAGCAAGGGCATTCAAAATCTCCAATTTGTAGAATTTTTAAAAATTACCATACTGCAAATGCAAATTTGTGCCTGCAATACATTGCTGTCAAAAGAAATTGATCTCTGTGTGAATGATAATGCTTAAGCTCATGCCTTTCTGAGGAACGGCACCTGCAGCAGAATGACGAACGAGGGGAGGCGGGTTAGTTGGCACATGGTCAGTGCGGTTACAGGAACCTCTTTTGAAATAGGAGGAGCACAAGTCTCCTGAATAGTAGAACTGATTAAATTCAGATCTTTCAGGATCTCTCAGTTCTATCTCATATATCGCCTGGCCTTATTTTATTCATATGCCTCCCTTGATAATTTCAGAGAGGAATCAGTGGGCTTACCGATTATTTGCAGGTTCTAATGTGAAAGCACTACTTCTTAGCCAACCATATCCCTCTGATTGCACTTTCTATGGGATGACACATGGTTCGGCTTATTGATATCTAGAGGATGATGTCAGAATCAGAGGATGATGAGTCCATTACAAAGAGCTTCTTCCAAACAAGATAAATGCTTTGCAATAGGTGTCTTCCTAGACATTCTGGCTTTCGTGGCTCTATTTTCCTTCTGAGTGACAACAAAAACATATCCTGAAAAATCCACCTTGTCCACTTCAAGGTTTTGCATAAGGTACTATATCTTTGATCTCAGATTCATCTTTCACTTTATTTTCATCTATATTTGTGTGGAGTACTTTGCGGTGAACTGCATAGTGCTAGTAAATGAGTTAGTAAATAAGTAAAGCATATTTGGTAATCCAAACTTGTGACCAAATGCTTGTTCCTATCTCAATTATTCAGCCACTCTTCAATAAAACTCAATGTAAATATCCATTTTCATTGGGTCTGTTCTATTACAGAATATTTGAAAGAACTTTTAAAGTACTGTCTCATTATAAATTATGACTACCTCCTTCCCTGTGTACTAAAAGGTCACGGGTTTGATTCCCGATCAGGGTACATGCCCAGGTTGCAGGTTCAGTTCTTAGTTGGGGTGCATATGGGGAGGGAACTAATTGATGTTTCTCAAATAAATGTTCTCTCTCTCTCTCTCCCCCTTCTTCTCTAAAATCAATAAAAACATATTTTAAAAACAAACTATGACAGCTTCCTAATAAATACATTGGCATATATTTCATCTTATTTTATGAACAATATAATTTCATGGCTGTAACCTTCCCCCTTTTTTCTTCTTTGATTATTTTATGGTAATAAGCCACTGAAATATTTTTGTTAATTTAATTTGAAAATAAGAATGTTTGGAAATTGTCATTGTGAAGTATACAAATACAGATAGAACGAGCCCGTGCTATGGACACACACAGACCCACAGAGCAGCACAGTGGAAGGGAAAACACTGTGAACCGGAGCGGGTTAGAGCAGGCTCGTGGGCTGGGCTATGGCATGTTTCTCCCGCTAAAATTCCTTTCTAAATTTCTGTGTGAGGAGAAATTAGAAAGCAGCCTCCTACTTGTTGGGGATTAAACAAGGTATCTTTGGGAGCTGAATATTATAAATATATTTATGTTATTCATTTTGTTTATGCGTATTTCCTAAACTTATAACAATTAACTTTATTATTAGAAAAAAAGGTAGTTTTAAAACATTTTACATGAAAATTTTACATTTAGATAGAAAAATATGCATAGCTCAAATTTATCTGTAGCTTTTTTCTATGATCTAAATAAATGATAGATATTAAGTGCCAATTGGAACATAGCTTCAGTCTACTTGCTATCTAAAGTATCCATGAAAGCATTTTTTTTTCCAAAGGAAAAGATACATTTAATATATTCTTGGCTTAAACTCTGATTTTCATTAGGCCTCTTGTGATTTACTAGGGCTCTAAAATATAAATAAGTTTTAAAAAGATCTAATTCTCATCCCTGGGTTAAGTAGACTTTTAAAGAAACTATGTAGATAGTTTTCTTAATTTTACAATTATATAAAGGTTTATCTATGTTAAAATTAAAATTACATACCTATTTTCTAACTCATATTTATTGGTAAACTAGAAAATTGCCCTGGACTATATTTAATGATACATCTGTGTGATGTAACAGACACATATCTGAAAATGTTGTGGTAAGGCATTTTTCTTAAATCTAAGTGTTTTATAAAGGCACCAGGGAAGCCAGATAGGTAAATGGTAATTCTAAAGTAAAAAAAAAAAAAAAATCCTCTTATAAACCAAATACTTCTCAATTAATCTGCTTAAAAAACACAAATGTTCACATACTGTACTTTATTTTCAACACAGGATATGTATGGATCTCAAATGCTGCATAAATTATACCTTTTACTATAGGAATGTTTATATGTAAAATCTATACTACTAATAAAAATAAAATTGTGAGATATGTTTTTTAGTAGGAATAATGTTAGATTATACTGCAAAATAAGCTTCTCTAAATACATTAGTTTTAGTGAGAATTTATTTCCCAGATATGTGTTATTACATATGATGTTCCAATAATATACAAATTGAAATATAGCATTTCATATGCTACTTTTATAAAATATGTATTAACTAGCCTGGCTGGTGTGGCTCACTGATTGAGCGTTGACCCATGCACCAAGAGGTCGCCAGTTTAATTCCCGGTCAGGGCACATACCCAGGTTGTGAGCCAAATCCCCAGTGGCAGGCATGCAGGAGGTGGCCAATCAATGTTCTCTCTCATCGACATGTCTCTCTCTCTCTCGCTCTCCCTCTCACTTTCTCTCTCTCTAAAATCAATTAAAAAATTTTTAAATGAGTATTAATTATATCATAACTCCTAATGCAATGCATTTTTTAAAAATTGTACTGAATTAAACAATTAAACGTGTAATAAAAATTCTACATTAAAAATATATCCTAATTGTATGTATTGATTGAAATAGAAGCAAGGTTTAATCCCATATAATAGCTGTAAAGTATAGAATAAAATTATAACTCTATTATAGAGAAAATGTAGCTTAAATTCAATATTTCTATTTGCAATCCACGCAGAACCTACTTTCCATGAAGTTTTAAATATTATTAACCTTACTTTTCCTTAAAAGTTAGGGGCACATAGAGAATAAAGATCATTCAAGGGAGCGTAACCACATCAGGGTAAAGCTCAAGAGGGGCTGTTCTCTTGCTCAAGATGAGTCAGTAAAAAAGTTTAAAGCAGATGAAGTTTTTATGTCATAAAATTTAAATTCATCTAGGAAAAAGACTCTGACTCTCTGCTCACGATGCTTAACTTCATGCAACACTTCCCAACTCTGGTGTTTGAGACTTAAACTAACCATGAAAATCTTTGTTGACTACTTTATTTATTCTTTCACACACACTGAATAAGGGTCTACTTCTATGGCAGAGATTGTTCTAGGTAAAACATGGTTCCTGTATTCAAAGAGTTCATCACATTGTTAAAAGATAATCAACCAAATCGGCTATTTTTATACATTGTAGGATGTTCCCTGATGGAGACAAGGATACCGTAGAGGGAGTATACAGATGAGCAGCAGGTAAATCCATCTGCGTGGGATGAGGAAAGTGGTGATGGTTGAGTCTCGTCTTAAAGTATTCCTCACAGCGAGATGGGGTGGGGTGATCAAATGAACTACATTCTGGGCAGAGGTAACAGTGACATGGCAAATATCTATTAGAAATTTTATTTAGGTCAATAGGATGAATCTCAGGAAAAATATGCATTACTGAATTTTAAATCCAGAAATAATTTGAAAAATAAACAATGCAGGATTTCCTATGCTGTAATATTTATGTTTTATTTCATAGATATATCTCCCTTATGAAGAGAATTAATGACAATAACTGAATTTTTTAAGACAGTAATATTCTACTCCAGTTTAATAACATTTAGAATGAAAAAAATTCATTAACAATTAGTATACAATAAGTGCCTCCGGAAAAGATGCATTGAGTTTACTTTAGGGTAATAATAAATATTATATTTTAGTAAAATATTACAACAATGAAATCCATAGCAGTCCTAAAAAGACAGATGCCCTCATATAAACCAATTCTACCATTCCAGTTAATCTGTGTGTGTCCTGCTCACAATGAGTATGAACCCTTTATCATGGCATAGAATTAGATCAACAAAAGAAAAGACAGCAGAAAATATTGAGGCGATGCCAGCACACTGATTCTGGGTTTAATTAATTTAGGTTGACATTACCTCAATGTTAGCTACAAAACATTGACTTTAACTTCATAAATACATAAAGTTGCCGTAGTTACATTCTGCAGAGTCTAAGGTATTGTCCTTTTGTAAACTGGTATAGGGACAAAATTAAACACCTGGATTTTGGCTCCCTTCAACTAATACAAAAACAACTGTAGAGGATAGAAGAAGGATTGTTGTATAATTATTCTGAGAAAAAAGTCTGTATCCTACAAATGCATCTAGTAAGAGAGTAAGCAACTTGCCCAGAGTCAAAGTCAGGGTTTACAAAATGAAGAAATATTTAGTGGGTGCATCGTCTGTTGGACTGTGCATCAGACTCCAGGCTTCTTGACTCCATGCTGTAACACGAGACATTTAAATGTCTTAATTGCTTAATTAAATACAAATGTGACCATCTCATTCATATGAAATAACTTCCTTTATTTATTAGTAAAAATGACTACACTCATGTAAAAGTTCTGATTCCTAGAAAAGCATTTGGATTACAATGAAGAATTAAAATATGTTGGTAAATATTTTACTGATTCTTTTGTAATTTTTTATCATGAGCAAATCCTTGAAAGAAAAATGTTTCTTAGTTACAATGCTTAGTGAAGTCTAATCAAACTACCCAGTGAATAATGAGACAAATGTAAAAATTCAATAAAAGCTATGCTATTGGAAAGAAAATCAATTTGTTTATAAAATTCATTTATATGTTTATGGGCACAGACGTAATAAAAGAGGTGAAATAAAATATACTTGTTTTGAATAAAAAGATACCATTGAACAAGAATGATTGTAGCATAATAAAGGCCTAGCTATAATTTTACCCTACTGTTCTTGTAAGATTTATTCAATAGAGTAGAAGTCTTCTGGTCTGTATGAGAATTTGGCCAGGTCTCATGAAGTTTCTGCTCAAGCTTAGACAAAGTCATTTAAAGTAATAAAATATCCTTAATTAAGAAATTAGAATTGTCCATTGCAAGATGTTAATCAGCACCATAGTCTTCCAGGTAAGATTTGTTTTCTCATATGTCCAGACCAGGCTGGAATTGGTGGCTGTGTGCGTTGTGGAAAGGAGGGTAGTGTGGCCAGATCCTCACCTTTTCATAACCTTCTCTTTCCTAACACTAAGTTGCTAAGTTGGAGGCAGGCACACAGAACAATTATTGTCTTTCACCTTTTTGGTAATGAGTTAAATGTATTGTTATCACTTTGGAATAAGAAAGCCAAAATCTCTCCCAAAAGAATATGACCCATATTTATAGTAATTGGTTGTGGTTATCACTTGACTTGGATTATATTTGATAGGCTTTCTCCTTCTCCTTCTTTTGGTTGGTTGTATCATTTAAAGAAAATAAAGGGATTTTTTGAGAATAATTTTTAACTAAGAGAAAACATGCTTGATATTTGCATGTTGTTTTCCAAATTGTACATTATTGAGGCAGCAAGATACATGGAAGAGTAAGAAAAAGACTGTCAAGTCACTGAAATAGTATATTATACGTTAGTAATGAATTATATACCTTCAAAGAAATTTTACCATTAAGCTCAACAAATGAGTATTAGTAGTAAATTATCTTAAGTTTGGTTAATAATTAGTTTTGTATCTGCAAGTCCACAAAGTTAAATGAGATTAGGTTAAGATTCAGTGATACTGTCAAGGAACCCATTAATATTTACTATTGACTTTTGGATCAACATTTTAACCAATCAGGGCTCATGTGTTATAATTACTTCTAAAACTACGCATGCATTCCTGAATCAGAAATAGTCCCTCAGATTCCAAATTCAATTACAATTATCAAAGCGGAACATGCTTTTAACATGTTACAAAATAACTTCAAAAATGTTTGTTGCTGTTAATCCTTACCCCAGGTTATCTTCTCTATTGATTTTTAGAGAGAATGGAAGGGAGGGAGGGAGGGGGAGAGAGAGAGAAGGGAGAGAAACATTCATGTGAAAAAGACACATTGATTGGTTACCTCCCACAGGAGCACCAACCGGGGCCAGGGAGCAAACCTGCAACCCAGGTACCTGACCTTGACTGGCAATCAAACCCGAGACCCTTCAGTGATGAGCCACACAGGCCAGGGCTAACTTCAAAATATTTAAGTACTTTTGGGTGATAACTGAATCACACAAGTAGTGTCTTCTTCATTACCTCTGAAATAAATGAGAATCTTCTGCCCCAAATGATCTTTTACATGTAAAATGGACTGGAGTGATTAATATTTTTAGTATACACACACAAGGATGGACAAAAGTAGGTTTACAGTTGAAATAATAGAATAATTATAAATAATAATGTAAGAATAAACTCTGTGTTTCAGGTACTCACAATCTAAAGTTACTTTTACCGAGCCCTGTATGCATAGTGAATCATAGAATTTGAAATTATCTATGTGTGGATGTCAAAATAAATCAAATGAAATTACTGTAGATGAGGTAGTCCTAATTACTTTCTGAAACAGCTCTCCATTTGTTTTAAAGAGAAAGGATAATCCATATTTAAATGAGTGATACAAAAAAGAAAACAGAAATACATCATAAAATTTAAAAAGCTAGGAATAAAAGTAAAGAGTATCTTTCTTTTTATTACAATGCTAATTAAAGATTAAATAGAAACAATTATACTTTGTTTTAACTAAAAGTAAGTTTGGGAACATTTTAAATTTCAACCTTACCAGCTTACATCTTGTTAAATGTAAATAAAATGTACGTATAAAGTTTACATTCTATGCTAAAACGGTCTCAGAAAAAAAATTAAACATCTGTGGTTGTGCTACACTTTAAAGTACAAAATAGAAAATACAAACTTAAGTTATTCACTTTGTAACTTCTGAAGGGACATTTAAAGTCCCCACAGGAGGACAAAAGATGTTGCAAACACTTTATATAATACATATGCAGATTTAGTTAAGAAAGTCCAACTATTAAAACATCGAAGCACTTTTATTAAACACCCATTTCTGCATGGTCCTGTTCAAAGTCAGAATGGGGGATTAGAGAGAGAGAGAGAGAGAGAGCAAGAGAGGCAGAGATCTTTCTATTGAAAATGCAAAAGAGAGAAGATGTTTTTGAGGTGCTCTTTATTTCCTTTGGAAACCCTTCCCCTAATCGCTACACCACCCAGGTTTTATTTTGTGTGTTTCTGGTTGTTATTTCATCACCATCTCAGGTTCCTCTTCTTGATCATCCTGGACAAGTGATTTTGGTCAAGGAATCATCCAGAGTGATCCGGTATTTTTCTCCACACCTTAAAGACCTCAGTGTCCCTCCTGGGTCAACTATCCCCTGTCTGATGATGACCTCCCAGGATTGTTCCCCAAACTGTTCTGTCCCCTGAAGAATTCCTATCAAAATTAAGCAGTGAGAATTTTCACAAGTACTCCTATATTGGGAAAAAAAGTTTAAAACAAAACCACCATCCCACAGTTTAGTTTCTCTCTGAGCATCCTTACATTTGCCTCAGGTAGTTCTATCAGGCTGAACACCTTGCAATCACCTGTTTTCTTCCTTTTAAGTAACATCAAACTAGTCGCTAAGATGTGTCAAATCATCCTCTATATTAACTCTGTCCTCACTGTCTTCCAGTTTTCATCATCACTATGTTGATATAAGAATAAGTAGAAAATTACATAGTGAAAATCTGTCTCTCTCTGAAGTCTGTCCTGTGCAATTAGCTCCATAAACCACAGTCAAATTTTGTCCCAACTATGCTTGGTTATGGTCAAGTGTCATATTCAAAAGTTTACTTAATTGTAACAGTGTTCTTTGATTATAATGAAAATTTAATAATACTGACTTAATGGATCAAAATTGGTACAATCATTGATCCTTCAACATTATCAAAATTATTATGCAAATTGTTATTAAATAGTGTAATGTCCCCCAATTTCAACATATAGCTTATAATTAATATTCCTTATATTGAAATTAAGTTTAAATTATTTTAGTCATTATGTAAATTAAGTCAGTTTTATTATCTCTAAAATTATTTAAGTGAAACTAGATAATCTACAAAATGCCATCAACATTCTAATAACTAATATTTTCATCGTATACTAACTGAATTTTTTTAAAACAGCTATACACACACATTTATAAATGTAAATTATGTAACAGACACATGTTATACCAATTAATCCATGTAGCTGTATAAACTTTGAAGGCAGATTTATTAATCTACTGTTTACTAGTAAATATTTATAGATTTGTTCATTTTTAATATTTCTATACAAAAAATTGACTTATTAGCCAGAATCTAGAGTTACCTCCAGCTTCAAAAACTGACAAGTCAGCCTTTTATTTTATTTATTTCTTTTTTAAATAGTTATACTGCTTTTATTGATTTTTAGAGAGAGAATCATCACATGAGAGAGAAATATTGATCACTTGCCTCCTGAACAAATCCCAACTAGGGATCCAACTTCAGCCTGGGTATGTGGCCTGCTGGGAATTGCACCCACCGGTTTTTGGTGTTCTGGATGATGCTCTAACAAACTGACTACACTGGCCGGGGTTAACCTTATATTTTGATTACAGAAAGTGTATTTTGAATCTATTAATGAGCTATTATTTTATCATCTTTCTATCACATCAAAAATATATTTAGAGGTTGTATAAATTATATAAATATGAGTGAAGATAAATGTTAAAAGGTAGTCTAGGAATATTCTCAGGGATTTGATACTGGCCATATATGATATATATATATATAAAGACACACACACACACCCACACATAATTTTTATTATATGAAAACACATTAAAATGACAGTTCCTTTTAGGCTTAATACTATAAATCAAAGAAAAATTTTAAGAGTGGAGAGGCTAAAAAAAGTTTGAAAGAACAACAGTACATTTTATTTAATTTTATTTATTTATTTTTTTATTAATTAATTTTTGTTACAGATGTTTCTCCTTTTCCTCCCCCTCCCTCCCTGCCCTTTCCCCAGTTTGTTGTCCATGTCCACTGTTCATGCATACATGCATATAAGTTCTGTGGTTTATCTCTCCCCCACTACCCCCTCTTCTGGGGATTGTCAGTCTGTACCCCACTTCTACGTCTCTGGGACTACCCCATTCCTCAGACTGTTATGTTCATTATATTCCACAAATAAGTGAGATCATATGAAACTTGTCTTTCTCTGTTTGGCTTGTTTCACTTAGGATGATACTTTCCAGGTCCCTCCACATCATCTCAAAGGATAAGAGATCTTTCTTTCTTACAGCTGCGTAGTACTCCATTGTGTATATGTACCACAGCTTTTTATCCATTCGTCTACTGATGGACACTTGGGCTGTTTCCAGATCTTAGCTATTGTAAATAGGGCTGCTATAAACATGTGGGTACATATATTCTTTCTGATTGGTGTTTCAGGCTTCTTAGGGTATATTCCTAGAAGTGGGATCACTGGGTCAAATGGAAGTTCAATTTTTAATTTTTTGAGGTAACACCATATTGTTTTCCATAGTTGCTGCACCAGTCTGCATTCCCACCAGTACATTTTAAATGGCTAATCTCTCTGTTGTTTACCAATGGAGCTCAATCAATGCTTCCCTGAGATCTCCTGCCAAGGTTTGGAAGCATAGTCATCTCTGAATACAGGGCAAATGTATTATGGAAATGAGTGAGCAGAAAAGAACAACTGCCCCCTTTTGCACATGAATATCAAAACTGCAGATTCCAACTTCAAAAACTGACAGATTCTCATATCTTTTAAAGAAGGAAATTTAAATTGTCTTTTAAACACTGGCAGGCACATTCCCTGAGATCCCTAAAGGAATATTCTCCTCACCTAGACTGCTTTGAGAGGAAATGAGGCTATAATATCAAGGTTTCTAAATTTGAACAATTTACTTAAATTTCACTATACAAAACAACTACAAAAAAAACTATTGGAAACAGTGATCAAAGTACTCATCCTCAAAATCACATAGTCTAACACTTACAGCAACTAGAAAGCTTAAACAACACTGAAGTGTAATTATAAATGAAGCCTGTGTTCATATAAGCAGAAGGCATTCTTTGAGGATGTATGAAAAGGTGTTTATCCATAAAAGTTTACTTTTCATTCAGTACTTTAATTTCCTATGATGTTATCCAGATGTAAAGAAACTAAGATTTGTCTCTGTAACTACAGTTGTTACTTCTTCTATAAACAGATTACTACAAAGGAGAAAAAAAACAGATACATTGCTAATTAGCATTTTCTGAAATGTGGATTTTTATTTGAGTATCCATACATGTGATTACAAGCATCTCTCCCTAGCAGAATATTAATGATTAGAAGAAAATATGTAATCTTGAAGGTATCAATAAGAAAATCAAATATTCGTTAGACATATATAAAGCTAACATTTTACTATTGAATACATAATAAAATTAATGTATATAAATATTTAATACATATAATTATAAAAAGTGTTGTAACAGATATGGGGCCTATATTTTGAAATAGTAGAGATGGCAAGACTTAACCACTTGGGTAATAGAGAAGTTTTTGGATTTTGCTAGAAAGTAAATAAGGACGAAACTAATTACAAATAATATTTTTCTATTCTTACTCTTGAACTAAAACAAGAATACTGTTTTAAAGAAAATAAGTAATTTTACTAATACCATATAATTGATTAGTAGCAAAGTGAGGATTTTTTAAAAGTGTGGTTAGCACCACAAAACTGATCTTTCTATTCTGCCTTAGAGTGTTGGTTGATTGGGACTACTTAAAATTTCTCCTTACAATACAAAGTTACCAAAGTGAGGTACCTTTCGGGGCTTTGACTTTGTAACAGTATATGAAACACCTGATGAACCACTAATAAATCTTTAAAAAATGGTTTGGGTCTCATTTTATGAACGCCACTGAAATAAATATGCAAGCAAGCACTTCTGTATATTTACTTAGGTACTTGCTCTGCATCAGGTTCTATGCTAAGAATCTTTAACGTATAAGCTATTTAATCCTTAACAACCCTGAGGTGGGTACTAGACAAGAAGTCTGACCCATGAAGAAGTTAACTGTCTTGCTTAAGGCCAGTTCAACAGCTAAAAAGAGGTAAAGTCAGGGTTTGAACCTGGGCTGGCTGGGTTTAGACATCACACTATAGTACCTCTGAAAGCTTTCAGATTGAGTGATCATGTTCACAATCTCCAATTGTTCATCTAGCCCTGCTAAGCTTCAAGGCTCCTTTCTATGGATCCAACATTTATATGAATAAATATATGTTTCAGTAAAGAATGTCACCTTATTGTTTCAATGTGTCTGCTTAACACTAAAAGCTGACAGTTTCTCTTCAGGTTTTACCTGCAATTAGAACATTCTGCCATCAAGTAGTGCCTTTTTATGGCCCATGACCTGAATGAAGGTTCTGTTTCTCTTTAGCATTTTAATTGAATTTATTGGGGGTGACAGTTCATAAAATTATATAGGTTTCAAGTGTACAATTCTATAATCATCATCTGTATATTCTATTGTGTGTTCACCACCAAAAGTCTAGTCTCCTTCCATCACCTTTTATTTTAGGTATGATTCATTAACAGACTCACATACAGACGGTAATTATATTTTTCTTTAAAACAAACAAATATAAAAAGTTGATTATACTAAAATAGCTAAATAAGTTTAATGAATATTAAAAATCAAAAATCTAATTCTCATTTATGTTTAGGTAAAATCATTTTTAACTCCTTTTTTCCCTTAGAATTAAGACAAGATGAACAAATGCACAAACAAGAAAGTCTTCTCAAAATTCCCACTAAATTAATCTAATTTTTATGCAGATTGAAATAAAATGGAACATTGTGTTTTGATTATCACTTGAGCAAAATATCTACTGGATAGATTGTTTCTAATTTTAAAATGGTGGAATTTTCTTCACCAATAACAAAACACCATCAGCAATAGCAACCCTAGAAACCTCTAAAGTACTTATAAAATGTTCATATTGTGCTAATGGTCTTATATATTCAAGCTCACTTACTCTTCATAATAACCCTGTGAGGTAGATACTGTTATTACCTCCATTTTCAGGATGAGAAAACTGAAACCCAGTTTCTTAGGCTTTGCTATTTCAAGAGCTAGTAAGTGACTTAGCTGGGACTAGTTCCTGGGCATTGCGGCGCCATGGGCCGTGTTCTCTGATCACCAAGCTGCCTGTCTCTCTTGCCCTCGGTCAGGGTGTGCAGCCATTGCACTATGCGTTCCTGGAGCTTCCACTGGGTTTTCTCAGTGCAAATGCCGGGAATGGGCGGGGGAGCCGGAGAGGGAAGCCACTAAGTGATCAGCAAATCTTCCTCTAACTTTCTTGTTTTATCAGATTGTTCATTTATTCATGCTTTTAATATCTCAATAGATTTTTTTTTTTTTTTTTGAGTATATATGTACCCTGTGCCAGGCAAAGGTAAAATGTTAAAGATGGAAGTCTTATATATACACAGAGCATTTTTCTCACATTCACCCGTTTTTTAAAAATCTAAATTGATGCTGTTTTCTAATAAGAAAGGAGTATAAACTGGGCACATTTTACGTAAAAAACATGTTGCTAATAACTTCACATTATTTAAAAGTCTTAATTCAATGCAAATATTGACAAAGGTTGATGGATATTTTTGCTTATTTCTAAAGAGATATCCCTTTGCAGAAATAACAAACATTTTATTATTCACTTGACCTTTAACTTGACATTAAGCTTTTATTTATTTATGCATTTTAATATAGGGGGTTAAAATTACTTTTAATTTTTGAAATAATTTGAGCATTGTTATCATCTCTTTATATTTCTAACTTTTAAATCACATAATTTAATTTCACATACCACATATAAAATATTAAGAGAGGTTGCCCTGGCCAGTTTTGCTCAGTGGTTAGAGCATCAGTCTGCGGTCCTGAGAGATCCAGGTTCGGTCCCCACTAAGGGCATGTACCTCGGTTGCAGTTTGTACCCAGCCCTGGTTGGTCATGCGGGTGGCAGCCACTTGATGTGTCCCTTTCACGTCAATGTTTCTCTCTCTCTCTCTCTTCCACTCTCTCCCTCCCACTCTACCTGAACAAAAAACGGAAAAATGTCCTCGGGTGAGGAGATATATATATAATTAAGAGATGGATACAGACTGTTTCCATGACTACATTAATTCCTTATCTTTAAAAATCTGTAGAGAACATTATCACTTTGTATATAAATGTACAATTTTAAATTAGTTAATGGGGTTTAACTCCTTTAAATGATTAAAAATAGCAAAAGCAAAATACTAACCACCAATACTGAATTTGGCAAAGTAGAAATAGTGCGATATGATACTGAAATTGACAAACTTAAAGAGAAGCTGTAAAATGTGTGGAGATGCAAGAACCATCTCCCTCCCTCTCATCTCTCTGTCACTTGTATGATGGCCAACTTGTCTGGTGCCACTGTCTGCACAGGGTGGTAAAGCATGATTATGGGATCACTCAAGTGCATGCATTCAAACCTAAGGACCATCTCACTGGGCTTTATTATAACTGTTCTCTGACTGGTGCTTCTACAAATACAGCAGTGGGCACAAGTAGATTTAACGTGCCATTGTGACATTCTTTTGAATTAATAAAGCTATTGCAATAATTATAACCTGCATATCTTTTTCCATATAAACAACTATAAACTTACTTTTGCCCATCCATGTGTATATTTTCTCAAGCTCTGGATCTTGCTTGTATCTGAAAACATAAGATGCCATCTAGAGTAAGAAGGTAGGTACTAGTGGACTGTCAGTGTACTTAGAGATGTGTTTCTAAGTATTTAAGATCCAAGAACAGATGAAGTCACATTATCAAAGTTATTCATATCTCTAGGTTCTATTTGGTCTGCAGGGTTTCATGTTAAATACTCCCCACTGTAAGAATATCACGATGTTCCTGACTTTGACTCAAGGGCACATCATAGGTTTATAAGCTGTTTGAAGGTAGGGACTATATTTTATTCATAAGTACAGTCCTAATTACTAAATATGTCACTGTACAAACAGTAGACATTAATTTCCAAATGCTAATTGAGAGAACTACTACTACTGTGGTACAAACCTAAATACTACTGTTCAAAACCTATATTCTTATATTTAATTAAAAATATTTTTGCTGAATGGTAGTTTGTTTATATTCAGGAAAAGTTAGTAGAGAAGCAAAGTCATGGATTCTTAACTCAAAGGGTCTTTAAGAGTGCCTAGACCAATACTAGAGTATTTTGTCAGTAATGATTTCATTTGATTTTAAAAAGGTAGTAGATGATATTTATCATTTGAATATCAGAAGTTCATCATAAAAATAAAGAAATAGTGTGATATGATACTGAAATTGACAAACCTAAAGAGAAGCTGTCACTGTGGGGAAACAACAGGGTTAAAGGCAGGCACGTGTCAATTTAAATTCCACCTCTACATCATACGAGCTGTTTTAACTATTAATCAGTCCAAGCTTATGTCTCCAAGGTAGATTTGTAATAAGACTACCTATTCTGGAGAAGTATTAAAAAGGGATTGCACATAGTAGGTGCTCAGTAAAGATTGGTCCCTGACTTCTAAATTGCTATTGGTAATGTGTTAGTGACATCTAGTGGTAATTCCTGCAAACCTCCAGAAGGCCACCTTTGTAACAGAACCTCTCAAGTCATGCATTCATTCTATCAGCAAATGATAGTTAAGATCTCCTGTGTTCTAAGCTTCTGAATGAAATGCTGAGGAATGCAAAGATGCAAACGGCACAGTAACTATGCTAGAGACCCCCTGGCTTTAGCAGACCTAATTCATGTTAGCCAACTATTATAAAGAAAGCAATTATTTCTACAATATTAGTAAGAAAAATTCCAACTACACTACAGAACAGGTATCTCTTTCTGTTGAAGGAGATACCATTTGTACTGGGTCTTAAAGAATAAATACAATCTCCTCATTATAGTTTCACTGGAAAAAAAAAAAAAAAAATGAGGAAACTGGGAGACTTCTAAAATGGTAACTTAAGATCTATTTGCTAAAGTCTTAGTTCATGTGATGAGGAGTTTAGCTCCTATCTTTGTGCAACAGGAAGATAGTAGCTAGGAACTCTAATCATATTCAGACAAGGATGTAGAGGACAGGTTGGACATGGGAGAAAACAGGAGCTGGAGAACCAGTAAGAGGTTATTATAACATTTCCCTTGAGAGGTGATGAGCATCCAAATTTATTCATTGCAATAGGATAGACAGGATAAATATTATGGAGACTAATCTGAAGTAGAGTGGAGACTGTGGAATGACCTTGAGGATGTGGAACACAAGAGAGAATGAAAAAATTTTGATTCTATGTTTTCTGGAATTAATATATCGATACTGTTAAGCAGAGATTTCCAAAATGGCGGCGGAGTGAACGGAAGCTACACAGACCATCTCCCAGGACCAAACTGGAATTACAACTACAACAAAGACAAACCAACAGGAAAAAGCAACAGAAAAGCAGCTTGCGAGGACCATATAACCAGGGACACTGACTCCATCCCGGTAGGCTTGCCAAGGTGCGAGATGGGGGCTGGGAGCCCACTGTCAGCAGCTCAGCAGCGGCCTTAGCTGGGAGCAGCGCCCTCGGGTTACACTCCCAGGCGGCTCCACAGCGCAGAGCCAGGACAGAAGCTAAAATAGCCACAGCCACTCACCTTGGGCTCCGGCAGAGGGAGGGCAGACTGGAATGGAACTGTGTGGGGACACTCGGAATTTAGAGGGCACTCAGAGCTTTTGCTGAGTTGCAGTCAAGCAGGACAGTGTCCATATTGCTCCTTCCCAGGGCTCTGGGGAGAGGGAGCAGCCCCTCACTCAGAGAGTCAACCCCACCCTGTGGGCTATTGAAATGCAAATTGAGGCTCATTAACAACCAGCATCTGCCCCATCCTCAGGAAATCCCCTTATGCTGAGCACCTGCGGGAGTTTTTCAATCAACTGACAACCTAAAACTCTTCTAGTAACCTGGACTGCTAGCCTCCAGGCAAAATGCTAGAGAATAACAGTACAATTCCTGGGCGAGCAACTCTAACCAGGAAAGTAAGACTTGACAGTGATGTTAAACTTGGGTCCTCCCTCGTTCATCTAAACCCAGGAGAGTGAGGCACAAACAGCAGAACACCAACACACACAGGGAAAACTTGGCAGGCTCCAAAGCCCACTGTGATAGCCAAAATGATGAAACACAGAAACAAAGGGCAAATGAAAGAACAAGAGACCTCCACCATAAATAATATCAATGTGGAGCAGTTAGGCATGTTAACAGAGCTTGAATTCAGAGCCATGATCTTGAGGAAGCTCAACAGCATGAGTAAGGACATAGAAATGCTGAAAATAAACCATTAGAAATTAAAAACCACAAGGAAGAGATCAAGAGTGACATATCACAAATAAAGAACACATTGGAAGGTGTAAAGAGCAGAGTAGAGGAAGCTGAGGACCAGATCAGCGACTTAGAAGACAAGATAGAAAAAATTAACCAATCAGAAAACCAAAACAAAAAACAAAAAAACAAACAATAAAAAACAGGAAGACAGATTAAGAGAACTGTGCGACAACTGGAAATGTAATAACATTCGCATCATAGGAGTCCCCAAGGAAGAAAAAAATGAGCAAGGGTTAGAAAATATATTCAAAGAAATAGTGACAGAAAACATCCCTAATTTGGTGAAAAAAGAAGTCATTCAAGTTCAAGAAGCACAGAGAGCCTCAAGTAAGAAGAACCAAACAGGCCGACACCAAGATACATAGTAATCAAAATGCCAAAAATTAAAGGCAGAGAGAATCCTAAAAGCAGCAAGAGATAAGCAACAGGTTACCTACAAAGGAAACCCCATAAGGCTCTCAGCTGACTTCTCAACAGAAACACTACAGGCCAGAAGGGAATGACATGTGCTAATCAAGGTCATGAAAAACAAGGATCTTAATCCAAGACTACTCTACCCAGTAAGGCTGTCATTCTAAATAGAAGGTCAAATAAAGAGCTTACAGACAAAAAAAAAGGCTAAGGGAATACACTAGCACCAAACCAGCACTACAAGAAATGTTAAAAGGACCGCTGTAATTAGTAGAAGAAATAGGAAGAAAAATATAACCAAACTAAACAAAAATGGCAATAAATTTGTACATATCAATAATCATCTTAAATGTAAATTAACTGAATGCTCTGATAAAAAGACACAGAGTAGCTGATTGGATAAGAAAGCATGACTCATCTATATGTTGCTTACAAGAGACCCACCTCACAACAAAAGACTCACATAAGTTGAAAGTGAAGGGATGGAAAAAATTTTTCCAAGCAAATGGAAAGGGAAAAAAAGCTGGGGTAGCAATACTCATATCTGATAAAACAGATTTCAAAATGAAGACCATAACTAGAGACAAAGAAGGCCACTACATATTATTGAAAAAGCATTAGATGAAATCCAGCACTCATTTCTGATAAAAACGCTCAGCAATGTGGGAATAGAGGGATCATATCTAGACATAATAAAGGCCATATATGAAAGACCGACAGCCATACTCAATGGGCAGAAACTAAAAACATTTCCATTAAGAACAGGAACAAGACAGGGATGTCCACTTTCGCCACTCTTATTTAACATTGTACTGGAAGTCTTAGCCACAGCAATCAGATATGAAGAAAAAATAAAAGGGATCCAAATTGGAAAGGAGGAAGTGAAACTGTCATTATTTGCAGATGACATGATATTATACATAGAAAACCCTAAAGACTCCATCAAAAATCTTCTAGACTTAATAAATGAATCTGGCAAAGTAGCATGATACAAAGTTAACGTCAAAAAATCAACGGCATTCTTATACACCAATGATGAACTCACAGAAAGAGAAACTGAAAAAACAATCCCATTTGCCATTGTGGCAAAAAAAATTAAGATACCTAGGAATAAACTTAACCAAAGTAGTAAAGGACCTATTTGCAGGAAACTACAGGACATTGAAAAAAGAAATAGAGAAAGATATAGAAAAGTGGAAGCACATACCCTGTTCATGGATTGGAAGAATTAACATCATTAAAATATCCATACTACCCAAAGCAATCTATAGATTCATTGCAATCCCCATAAAAATACCAATGACATATTTCACAGAACTAGAACAAATACTTCAAAAGTTCATATGAAACCAAAAAAGACCTCAGATAGCCACAGCAATTTTGAAAAAGAAGAACAAAGTAGGTGGGATCACAATACCAGATATCAGGTTATACTACAAAGCCACTGTAATCAAAATAGCCTGGTACTGGCACAAGAACATGCATATAGACCAGTGGAACAGAATAGAGAACCCAGAAATGGACCCAAGGCAATATGCTCAATTAATATTTGACAAAGGTGGCAAGAGCATACAGTGGAGTAAAGACAGCCTCTTTAATAAATGGTGTTGGGAAAATTGGACAGCTACATGCAAAAAACTGAAACTAGACCATCAACTTACACCATACACAAAAATTAACTGAAAATGGATAAAAGACTTAAATGTGAGCCATGAATTTATAAAAATTCTGGAAGAAACTGTAGGCAACAAAATTTTGAACATCATACTCAGCAGAATTTTCACTGATACATCACTTAAGGCAACAGCAACAAAACAAATGAACACATGGGACTATATCAAACTCAAAAGCTTCTGCACAGCAAAAGAAACAATCATCAAAATGGAAAGGCAACCCACTGTATGGGAGAACATCATTGCCAATGATACATCAGATAAGGGGTTAATTTCCAAAACATAAAGAGCACTCATACAACTCAACAAAAGGAAGACAAAGAACCCAATTAAAAAATGGGCAGAGGAGCTGAATAGACACCTCTCCAAACAGGACATACAAATGGCCAAGAGGCATGTGAAGAAATGCTCAACATCACTAATCATCAGAGAGATGCAAATTAAAACAACAAAGAGGTATCACCTCACACCTGTCAGAGTGGCCGCTATCAACAAATCATCAAACAAGTGTTGGCGAGGGTGTGGAGAAAAGGGGACTCTAGTACACTGCTGGTGGGAATACAGACTGGTACAGCCACTATGGAAAACAATATGGTGCTACCTCAAAAATTTAAAAATTGAACTTCCATTTGACCCAGTGATCCCGCTTATAGGAATATACCCTAAGAAGCCTGAAACACCAATCAGAAAGAATATATGTACCCCCATGTTTATAGCAGCCCTATTTACAATAGCTAAGATCTGGAAACAGCCCAAGTGTCCATCAGTAGACGAATAGATAAAAAAGCAGTGGTACATATACACAATGGAGTACTATGCAGCAGTAAGAAAGAAAGATCTCTTATCCTTTGAGACAACATGGAGGGACCTGGAAAGTATTATCCTAAGTGAAACAAGCCAAACAGAAAAAGACAAATACCACATGACCTCACTTATACATGGAATATAATGAATATAACAGTCTGAGGAATAGGGTAGACCCACAAACACGGAAGTAGGGTACAGACTGACAACCCTCAGAAGAGGGGGTGGTGGGAGGTGGGAAGAGATAAACCATAGAACTTATATGCATGTATGCATAACCAATGGACATGGACAACAAAGCCGGGATGGGGCAGGGGGGGTTGGGGAGGAGTGTGTCAATGGGGAAAACACAGATAATGATAAGAAATTCATTTCTTTGTACATATGTTTAAAATTTAAAGAATATTTAAGTAGAAATGTCCACTAAGTAAACAGACACATGGTCTGGAGAGAGATCTGGACTAGAGAGACTCAGGAACCATCAGCATGGAGTCAACGTTATGGCACCAGAGTGGGTTACCTAGAAAAACTGTGTCAAAAGAGAAAGGGCTAAAACACAGGATCAGGATCTCAGGGAACGTCGTCATTTAATAAACCGACCCCAGACAAGAACTGGACTCACCCTTAATTTGTTCAGAACTGTTTCTTAGTAAGTTATGGACCCATGCTTAAGCACAAAGTGGCTTTGAAAATAGGTTGATGATAAGAATATCTCAGATATACCAGATCATAACTTTAAAAAATACATTTAGGCTGAAAAAGCAAAGCTTTAAGGTTCTTTCTATGCCATTTTATGACATAAGTCGTATTCGAATTTTCCTCTTATAGCCAACAACTATGGTTTATGCTTTCAGGGTGGTCCTTCCTAGGTTGGAAGGGAAATTATATTTGCCTATAAAATGCCCACCTTTTCTACTTATCCCATTAAATTTGGCCATCTTGTTTTCTTTCTTTTTTGTTTGTTTCAGTGTCTTCTTTTATTCCTCTCTTTCTCTTTTCTTCTCTCCTGACGCATGCATTTCTTGCTTCAGTGATTTTCTGGGAAAACAGCCCAGTTAGTTTAATGTTCTTTTATTACAGACCACCTCACAAATGTAGGGTATTAACTCACACTTGCAGCCCTGGCAGGTTGCAAAGGAAGAGTTGTTCCTGCTGTTTTGTCAGTTAAACACCTACAAATTATGGTCTCCTAAAATATATATATATAATCTCCATTTAATTGTTAAAATTCAAAATCTTCCCTTATGTTTCATCTTGTATCATGTTATTAGAAATTATTTTTAAATGTCTGTTTTACCAATAATTTGATTGCCTCATGACCAATTCCAATGTGCTAAAGAATATTTATGTGTCATTTGAAAGAGACTCTGTCCTTAATTATCACAGATCAGTTTAAACACCATTTCACTATGTCACTTCAAAATTTATATGCTGAATTTACATGCACTGTTTAACTTTGGGCGATTGGCTAATCCACTCTGCACCTGAATCAGCTTTATTTGTTCAAAAGGAAACTAGAGTTCAGGGTGGTCATATTAGATGTCAGCAAGAAGTCTTGAAGACCTTGCATAATTTAATCCTGACAAAGGATAATGAGCTGTTTAACCAGTGAATAAGCTCCATCATATTAGAGCATAAACACACTTTAAAAGTCACTTGGACCACTAGCTTTGAAATTACAAAAGTTGGCCATTTTTTTAAAAAAATAACTACATTAAAAGGTTTTCCACAATTGAGGCATTATAAATATTTATATTTCTCTCTATTTCAAATTTGTATACCTCAAATTCAAATAAAATGTGATCAACCATTATCAGTATCTATCTCTTTAAATAACATACAATGCAAATCAATAAAATTAATATGCTTATTCTTTAATATTTAATTATAAATGAAACCAAAATATATTTATTAAATACACTAAAGGCAAAAGGAGTGCATGAATGATTTACGTAGAAAAGAACTGGCATAGATGTTCTAAAACCAACTCTACTGATTCTAAAATGGAACAAGATTTAACTCAACAGACATGTATTGGGTGCTTTCTACATATACCAGAAACTATACAAGGCTTTATGGATGCACACTGAATAAGACTGTTCTCTAGAAATTCAGTCTATGTGACAGATGGGTAGAGAAACACACAAAACGAGTCACAGTACAATAACAGTAATATCACAAATAAGAGTCACAAGTATAATAATAACATAATAGAAGTATGCATCAAAGTATTATTTTTGCACATAGGAATCCCTGGGATTGGCAAAATTTAGTCTGAGATGTACTGAGAAAGTGGATTTATATTCAGAGAGTAGAATGTCCACTGTCCTTTATTAATTTAAGGTCATAGTAACAATCACAAACAATAACAACATTAAAAATTTCTATATTGGGCAATAAACAAGTATTGGCGAGCAAGCAGAAAAGGAGAACCTTTGTGCACTGTTGGCAGCATTGTAGATTGGCACAGCCATTCTGAAAAACAGGATGGAGGTTCATCAAAAATTTTAAAATATGGAACTACTATATGACCCAGCAATTCCACTTCTGGGTAATATTCTGAAGAAATTCAAAACACTAATTTGAAAATATATATGAACCCCTACATTCATTGCAGCATTATTTACAATAGCCAAGATATGAAAATAATCTAAGTATCCACTGATAGATAATTGGATAAAGAAGGGGTTGTACATATATACAATGGAATATTACTCAGTCATTAAAAATAATGAACTGTTGCCATCTGCAACAACATAATGGACCTAGAGCGTATTATGCTAAGTCAAATAAGTCTGACAGAGAAAGACAAATACCATATGATTTCAGTTATATGTGGAATCCAAAAAATAAAATAGAAACAAACTCATGAATTCAGAGAACATTTTGATTGGCTGCATTGGAGAGATGGGTAAAAAAAGAAGAGGGATTAAGATATACAAACTGCCAATTGTAAAAACAAAAATATAAGGTACAGCATAGGGAATATAGTATAAAATACTGTAATAACTATATGTGATGTCAGATGGGTACTGGACTTATCGGGGTGACTATACATACTTTATAGTTACATAAATGTCTAATCACTATGTTGTAGACTTTAAAATAATATTGTATATTAACTATAATGGAAAAATTAGAAGAAAACATTACAAGAAAGTGAAAAGACTACTGACAAAATGGGAGAAAATATTTACAAATCATATATTCAGTATATATAAAGAACTCTTACAACTCTAACAAAACCTCAAACAATCCCGTTAAAAATGGTCAAAGAAGATGGCGAAGGGGCTCAATATGGTAAAAGAAGGAAACTAATTCAGATGGTGAGCACACAAGTGAGTATACAGATGTGCTATTAAATGCTATACATCTGAAATGTATATAACATTATTAACCAATGTTACCTTAATTAAAATAAAGAATAAAAAGAAATAAAATTTAAAAACATCCACATTGGCATCAGCCATTGAGATCATTATTTTTCATAGGCAATTTCATTTTCTCTATTCAGGACAATCCTATGAGGTAAGGCACACCTACACATTTAAAATTTAAAATGAAGAATCTGAAAGACAGATACGTTATGCAACTTGCTCAGTATCACGCTGCTGGGCCATGTGCAGAATTGGTATTAAAAGCTCCAAAACACATGCTGTCTAAAAAGCTTACTATCTTACACTGCTTCTTATTATGTAGCAATTTCTCGTTTAGGAAAAATGTAATGAATTTTTATGCCGGAGACATAAAAATTGGTCTGCACCACATATAAAAAAAATGCTTACAACTAATTTTATGATCCTACTGAACAATGGCTCCCTTAACACCTATATTATTTGCAGTTTTCTTTGACCTCAAATTACCTGAATTCTATATGAAAGCATCTGTGAATTACTCCATTCTCAAAAAAAAAAAGGAGAATGCTGGAGTTACTCTGTTCTCCAGGCAGCACCTCGTTGTTCTTTTAAATTCCTTTCACTTACCACGTTCTTAGATATGCTTTTCACACTCATTTCCTTGCTGTCAGCTCTTGAATTATTGTCCACATGGCTATCGCCTCTTTTATTCCATCAAAAATCATTCGCTATGATTAGTAATATATTTTTCAAGGCAAAATTAGAAGATTATTTGTTTTCCCTGATGCTTTTGACCTCTGTACACTTCTGACATTTCTGCACCAGGCACTACTTATTCTCAATATTCTTTGTGACCTTTACTTCCAGAAGTGAGCCAGAGCTAATGCCTTTTAAATGTAACTTGTTAGAGGAGAAAGCAACAACATCTTTGATAGGCCACAACTGGAAGCAAGAAAGTGGTGAACTATTTCTCCGTTTTTTGTAAAAAGTGACCATATATTTGACCCCTCTGTTGTGTTTCAACAATGTGTTTCATTCCTAAAATTCTAGACTTCTAGAATATTAAGTAAATCTATAGTTCAATTAATTTTTTACATACCAACACTCATGATTTTTTTTTTTTTGACAATGCCATCAGTTATAACTAGTGGATATGTTAAAATTGCCAAATATCATTAATCCACTCATTTTGAATCTAACATTTTTTTAAGTACTTACAAAAGACTAGAAATTCAAATAGGCCTTATGTCTCCTCTCAACTGTTTTAGAGGATATTCCCCTGGGCCCTATTTGTGATTGGCTACTCCTGAAATAGACATACGTTCTGTGAATTTTCCTGTGTAGAATATTGTCTGATTCCTTTCCTCTTGGTTTACCAAAAAAATAAAAATAAAGGCCATGTTAACCTATTGACAATGGTTTGGTTTAAGAAATACAATGGATCAGATATCCATTGGGTCAGTGACACCTGCAGGGGGAACGACTTTAATTTTCTGTATTGCCAACATTTGTCTCCCTTTATAGTATGTCGTTTTTAATCACAGAAAGATAAGACCTCCACACACCCCACTCCAGATGTAACAGGTCAGAGGAGAGGATACGGCTGAGAAATAGACTATGCAGTGGTGACCAGGACCTAATTAAGCAGGCTGAGTATCAATCGATAGGCAAATCGCACAAATAAATTTTGAATTTTCCTAACTCAAACCCTATTCATTTAAAAATAACAAAAGAAAGTGAAAATGGTGGCTCAGTCTTTGCTGCAGAAAAGTCACTAACAGTATAACTTCCCCAACCACAACTGTCTTAAGGAGAACATCCAGGTCACGAGAACCCTCTGCCACAGCACACAGATGAGTGCAGTGATGCTTTACCACTGCACGGCATCCAAGAAAAGAGAGGGCTAGAAGAGAAAAAAAGGAAAGATATAGGAAAAACCTTAAATTTTTTTTTTCTTTACTGATTTTAGAGAGACAGGAAGGGAGAGGGTGAGAAAGATAAAAACATCGATGAGAGAGAACATGGATTGGCCGCCTCCTGCATGCCCCCCACTGGGGATCAGGCCCACAAGCTGGGCATATGCCCTGATCAGGAATTGAACCAGCGACCTCTTGGTGCATGGGTTGACACTCAATCTCTGTGCCACACCAACTGGGCAAAAATGACCTTTTTTTAAACCATAGTTCCTGTTGCTAAAGTATATTTATTTGACTGAACCATGCAGATGAGCTAGGGGAAATTATACCACACTGTCTTTAATTAGAAGTAATTGTCCAACTGTAGAGAAGGTAGCTGAGACCATCATTGGGGATAGTCATGGGGGACGAAGTGTAGGTAAAAATAAAAAGTAAAGGAGCTATCTATTTTACATAGAGAGAAGAATAACATAGAACTAGAAAACAGATACATAGAGAAAAAGAACTGATCATTGTCTATTTTCTCAAAGATCAAGAATATTCCTGTAAATGATGTACCTGACACTATTCAATGTAACATAAGTTTTAAGTAGGTTTCTATGCTTTATAATCAAGCAATCTCTAACCAAAACCAAATAGTAGCTGTGGTCATGGTCTTGGATGAGTTAATACCTGCATGTAACATATAGGTATAGGTAGGCAGGAAGGTAGCTGGGCCAAGGGGGAGAGAAAGAGAATATGAATGCTTAGCAAGTAAAGATCACTGAGATAATATAAAGTATTCTCCCGAGGAACACAAGGAGTCTAAATATCCAGTTGTGGTACATCTATTCATTTCTCTATGATTTATAAATTATCGTGTAACGTTGCAGTTTTATTCTGGAGTTGCATTTTCTAAGTTTAAATCCTGGCTTCACCACTTAACTAATTAAAGACTTTGGGAAAATTATTTAAACTCTTTTTGACTTTGCTGTTTTGATAGTGGCTATTTCAAAAATTTGTTATGTTGCCTGGCCAGTGTGGCTCAGTTGTTGAGCTTCGACCCATGGACCGAGAGGTCGCTGGTTCAATTCCCGGTCAGGGCACATGCCCAGGTTGTGGGCCAGATCCCCAGTGGGGGGCATGCAGGAGGCGGCCAACCGATGTTCTCTCTCACTGATGTTTCTATCTCTCTCTCTCTCCCTCTCTTTTCCTTTCTCTCTAAAATCATTAAAGAAAAAAAATTCAAAAATTTGTTTGGGCATTATTTACAATAGCCAAGATTTGGAAGCAGCCCAAATGCCCATCAGTAGATGAGTGGATAAAAAAGCTGTGGTACATATACACAATTGAATACTACTCATCCATTAAAAAAAAAAAAAAAAAAGAAGAGAATCTTACCTTTTGTTACAGCATGGATGGACCTGGAGAATATTATACTAAGTGAAATAAGCCAGTCGGAGAAAGACAAATACCATACGATTTCACTTATATGTGGCATCTAATGAAAAAAATAAACTGACAAACAGGATATAAACAGACTCATAGATACAGAGAACAGACTGGTAGCTGTCAGGGGGGGGGAGAGGTTTGGGAGGCTGGTGATAAAGATGAAGGGATTAAGCCAACACACACACACACACACACACACACACACACACCCCTCACAGACAATAGTATGGTGATTGACAGAGAGAAAAAAGTGGTCGGGGCAGGGTAGAAGAGGGTAAAGAGGATAAATGGTGATGGAAGGAGACTTGGGGTGGTGAACACACAATAGACGGGAAAAAATCAAAAGTTTGTTATGAGAATTAAATAAGTGACTATGTATAAAGTGCTTACAATGACAAGCAATTACCTAGTGTTAATTCAAAAATTGTATGGTAAAGACACAGGACTTTTTTTTCCTAGCTGTTTTGAGTGAAATGTATTCCACAACAGATGTACAATTTCTTATCCAAAATTCTTAATATCAAATGTATCTGGCAATTCAGAATTAGCCTAATTTAAAAACAATAATATATAACATATAACAAATCCTTTGAATATACCCAGTTGAATATGGAGCAGCAGCCTGTATAAGCACATTTATATTTTCATAGCAAAACCTATAAATGTTCATGCTAAGTGGGGAAAAGAAAGAATATAAATAGGTTTATATTAGTTCAAGTCAGGTATAGGTCACCAAATGAGTTTATGCTTCCCTTTGGGGAGAAAACATCAGTTTTCAGAGCATTTGAGATATTAGAATTGCAGATTAGGAAATGTTTACATGGGCTATTTTATTATTTTATTTACTGTTGATTGTTGGAATTCAAATGTAACAAATTTCAAGATTATTGAAGAGAACAAAATGCATCTGACTAAATATTTAAGAGCAAAGAGAAAGCTTCTCTTTGAGGAAAATGGATGGTGAAAATGCATTACTTATAGTGTGTGTTATGGGCTGAATTGGTGTCTTTCCAAAATTTATATCTTGAAATGCTAACCCCCAGTACCTCAGAATGTTACTGTATTTGGAGATAGGGCCTTTAAAGGGGTAATAAAGGTGAAATGAGGTCATTAGGGCAGGCCCAAACCAATCTGACTGGTGTCCTTATAAAAGGAAATTTGACACACAGGCAGACACAGAGATATGAGTAACCAAAGGAGAGTCCACGTGAGACACAGCAAGAAGACAACCTTTTGCAAGCCAACGGGGAAACCTCGGAAGAAACCAAAACTGCTGATACCTTGACCTTGAACTTCTAGCTCCAGAACAGTGAGAAAATAAATTTCTATGGTGAAAGCTTCCCAGTCAATGGTACTTTGTTATGGTAGATATAGCTACCTAATACAGTGTGCAATAGCAATTTCACATAAAGCTGTTATTTTGAATACAGCTATTATTTGTGTGGAAGTGAAATTCTCTTATCTTTATATGTATAATCTAATTAAAACAACCATTTATATAATATTTTGACGGTACAATGTTTTCTAGGTGCTACAGGATCATAAAGACATTATTTTTTTTGTTATTAAGAAATGTATTGAAGGATTTAGATTATATTCTAAGTAGCAGTGTGATCACAGGAAAGGGACTGACTGTCCTGTGAGATCACTGAAGGGCAGCAATGAAAGTCTGGGTTGCTCCTAGTCCGTTGGGCTCCCTGCATGTTGACGTCCAGAGAATTGTCGCAAAGTAGGTGTGAAGACAGGATGTGAAGATAAAAAAGATATAATGTCAAATAATTGTCCTCAGCTGGAAGGATGACCAAAGAGCTTGGGGATCTGTTTCCAACAAAGAAGGCATGAAAAGAGAAGCCTTGCATTACTGCTGCTTTCGACAGTTCCCAGCAGTTTGCGTTAATCAGCAAAGCCAGTAATTGAACATTTATATGGGGATTTTTATTCTACACCAAAATATGAAACTGAACAAAAAAAGAAAATATCTTACTAAATTATGGATAAGCATTAAAACAATAGAAATGTCTATTTTCTTTTGTATATTTTTGAGGTGGAAATTGGCTTCTATTTATAATTTAAAAAGGAGTCATAACTGATCTCATTTATATATGAATAAATACTTCTCTGTTGAAAACAGGCTGAATCAATTCGACCAACTGAAGCAGTATTTTAAAAAATATTTTCATTGACATAGCATCCTTTAAATATTCTTCCCTAATTTCCCAATTTAGAGACCT